>NC_091985.1:18290205-18525875 GCF_044704955.1 Pristiophorus japonicus
AGATGAACAACTTTGGGCACCAGTTCAAATATCGGTGCATTGGCGACTGAAACGCCCGCGAGCTACCTCGGGACCCCCCACTGGATGACCAATGACTTAGAGGTGCAGTCTCAGTGTCTGAGCCTATACTGACCGGGGTTGATCCCCAGGCCCCTGCTGTCCCCCCCGGTCTCTGGTGAGTCTGCTGGCACAGTGACAGTGGGCAATTGCTCTTCGCTTCTTGGTGAGGGAGGGGGGGAGGTGAGCCAGGTGATGCCTCCTCGTGGTCAAGTTGTCCGACGGCCCCGGTACAGAAAGGCACCCAGCACCTGCGGCACTGAATCAGAGAGGAGAGTCCAGAAGGTGCGGGAAGGGAGGGAGGAAGGGGCGTGGGGGACAAGAAACTGCAATTCCTTCTTCAAAAAGAAGACTTCTGCAAATAACTACTTTTTGTGTGTTTGGGTGTGTGGAGAAAAAATGCTTCCCCATGGCACAGTAACACTGAAACACGCACCCTTGTTGCCTAAATAATAGCCTGCCGTGTATTGTAAACACCATGATCCACTTACAATGTGAGCTGTAACCTGTAGCAGCAGTTTATCTGTGAGCTGACTGGGTGGTGGGGCATCCTCATGTCGCTCTATCTGCTGGTGATTCCAAAAGCAGCTGCCGGTCCTTACAGAACATACACTTAATCTATGAAGAGATAATATGTGGGGGGGAAGGGGTGGGAAGGAAAGCTAGAAATCTGAACTTTAAAAAAAAATAGACGGTGCTGACAACTTACAGGTTCATCAGCATTGGAATAGAGAGAGGGCAGAGTAACTCGCTCTGTTGTAATTTCAAACAGGCGGCCCATCACCACGTACCCCGGGGCAATGAGGGATGGGCAATAAACGAGGCCTTGCCCACATCCCTTGCAAACACGAGTCGGCAACCTTTCCCGAAATGTCAACCTGCCCTCCTCCATTCAGATGTCGCTTGCCTTGTCCTGTGGCCTGATGCATTCCTGCGAGATCATCGAATCATAGCATGGTTACAGCACAGAAGGTGGCCATTCGGCCCATTGAGCTCGCTGCAAGAGCACTTCAGCTTGGCCCACCCGTTCCCCCCCACCCCCTGCCCTTTCCCCGTAGCCCTGCAAATTTTTTCCCTTCAGATACCTATCCAACTCCCTTTTGAAAGCCAAGATTGAGTCTGCCTCCACCTCACTTTCAGGCAGTGCATTCCCGACCATAACCACTCGCTGCGTAAAAAAAGATTTTCTTCATGTCGCCTTTGGTTCTTCTGCCAATCACCTTAAATCTGTGTCTTCTGGTTCTCAATACTTCTGCCAAGGGGAACAGTTTCTCTCTGTCTACATTGTTTGACCCCTCATGATTCTGAACACCTCGATCAAATCTCTCAACCTTCTCTGCTCTAAGGAGGGGCAATCCCAGCTTGTCTAGTCTATCCACGTAACTGAAGTCCCTCATCCCTGGAACCATTCTTGTAATTGTAAATCTTTTCTGCACCCTCTGAGGCGTTCACGTGCTTCCTAAAGTGCGGTGCCCAGAATTGGAGACACTACTCTAGTTCAGGCCGGGCCAGTGTTTTAGAAAGGTTCTTCATAACTTCCTCGCTTTTGTACTCTATGCCTCTATTTATGAAGCTCAGGACCCCGTATGCTTTTTTTTTTAACTTCTTTCTCAACCTGCCCTCCCACTGTCAACGGTTTGTGCACATACACCCACTGATCGCCCCATGCGTGGAACGGTCCCTTTCCACCTGGCAATGAATCGCTGTGTCCTCACCATGCCGAGGTTGGCACTGTGTCCACACTGAGCTTTCCATACTGGCTCAGGGAGGGTTGGCTGCTTGTTTTGTTTTTCTTGGCTGTGTTCAAAGATGAGCCTCGAATTTCAAATTCTCATCCTTGTGTTCAGATTCCTCTTCTTTTCCCCCCCCCCCCCCGCTGCTCCCCCCCAATCTCCCCGAGGTCATGAAAGGCACCATATCAATGCAAGGCTTTCTTGGGTGAGGCCAGGGTGGTCGATCTGGTCTCCAGGTTTCCACCTATACTACTCCACGAGATGGTTGCTGGGAGACGCATCGATCCTTCAACCTGCCTTGTTTTATACTGTTTACACAGATCTGCATACAAGAGGCGCTTGTATTTTAAATGAACATTTTAAAAGCAATCCATTTCTGTTATCAGCGCTCAATGTTGACCAAGAACTTAGAGCTCAGATTAGTAACCACTTAAAGGAAAAATAGTGCCAAACTGGATCTGGAGCGTCCCTGGTTACAGTGAGTCACAGGGCGAGAGTCAGGCCGAGGATTTATTGCTGCGTTGACGACTGTATTGGTGGCCTTGAGTGTCCATCGCAAATGCACATTTGCACCAGAGCAGTGCCTGAATCCCATGTTGGTATGTGGCTTATTGGGTACATTGGTGGCAATCATGCTGAAGCCAACAGCTTTAATTTTATTTGATGAACTTACTCGCTGACCTACATTGGCTCCTGGTTGAGCAACTCCTTGATTTCAAAACTCTCATCCTTGTTTTCGAATCCCTCCTTGGCCTCGCCCCTCCCCATCTCCTTCAGCCCCAAAGCCCCCCCCCCCACCCCCCGAGATATATGCACTCCTTTAATTCTGCCCTCTTGAGCATCCATAATTATATTCTGTTGCCTAGGCCCAAAGCTCTGGAAGTCCCTGCCAAAACCTCTCCACCTCTCTCCTCCTTTTAAGATGCTCCTTAAAACCTACCACTTTCACCAAGCTTCTGTGTCGCTTGCCCTAATTTCTTTTTATGTGGCTCGGTGTCAAATCATTTCTTATAATACCTGTGAAGTGACTTGGGACATTTTACTATGTTAAAGGCGCTGTATAAATAAAGTTGTTGTTGCAATAGCAGAGTGAGAGTTAGAATCTGGAACTTGCTGCTACATGGCATGGTTGAGGCAAATAGCATTTAAGGACAAGCTAGATAAGTACATGAGGGAGAAAGGAATAGGACATGCTGATAGGGTGAGGTGAAGTTGGGTGAGAGGAGGTTCTTATGTGGAACATAAACACTGGCATAGACCAGCTGGGCCAAATTGCCTGCCTCCGTGCTATAAGTTCTCTAATTCTATGCATGTACTCTTAATTCAGCACCTCAAATTGCTCCGGCCACCCTGAAGAGAGCTATACCCACCAGTACTTTCTCTGAGCAGTATATAGCTCAACATTCTCTCTCCAGACACAATCCAGGGAAGGGAGAGAATTGGCCAGGGCTCCCATTTCTGATACTTTCCAGGACCAGTCACTGGATCGGTATATGTGAATGGGTAGTTAGGTGAGGACTGGATTCAGTTCTACTGTGATGGCCATCACAGTTGAATAGGTCGCGAACACTCACTCGCTGTCCAGGCTCCTACATGAAAGGCAGCTTCTTGTGCGAAGGCATTGGATGGCTGTGTCCTCTCCCCCCTCCCCCCCCCCCCCCCCCCCCAGCAATAACTGTTCCAGTGTGAATGGCCACCGTCAGGAAATGAGTCACGAACAGAGTGGAAATTTGGCTGTGGCATGGACAGACTAAGAAGGAATCTTTAGAAGTTTGTGGATTGCATCATGTTGCTGACCACCATTGGTACACACAGTGCTTCAACGCTGCAACGGTTTTACTGGGATACAATGTCCCTTTAGTATGCAGGTACAGCAAGTAATCAGGAAGGCAAATGGAATGTTGGCCTTTATTGCAAGGGGGATAGAGTATAAAAGCAGAGAAGTCCTGCTACAACTGTACAGGGCAATGGTGAGGCCACACCTGGAGTACTGCGTACAGTTTTGGTCTCCATATTTAAGGACGGATATACTTGCATTGGAGGCTGTTCAGAGAAGGTTCACTAGGTTGATTCCTGAGATGAGGGGGTTGACTTATGAAAGGTTGAGTCGGTTGGGCATATACACATTGGAGTTCAGAAGAATGAGAGGCGATCTTATTGAAACACATATGATAATGAGGGGGCTCGACAAGGTGGATATAGAGAGGATATTTCCACTCACGGGAAACTAAAACTAGGGGGCATAGTCTCAGAATAAGGGGTCGCCCATTTAAAACTGAGATGAGGAGGAATTTCTTCTCTGTTGTAAATCTATGGAATTCTCTGCCCCAGAGAGCTGCGGAGGCTGGGTCTTTGAATATATTTAAGGCGGAGATAGACAGATTTTTGAGCGATAAGGGAGTTAAAGGGTTATAGGAGCGGGCAGGGAAGTGGAGCTGAGTCCATGATCAGATTAGCCATGTTATTAAATGGTGGAGCAGGCTCGAGGGGCCAAATGGCCAACTCTTGCTCCTATTTCTTATGTTATGTTCTTTAACATGTTTAGGTGGAGGGTGAGGACCTATCCATGAGTCTGGAGCTGAGGTACAGGATTGGGAGACATTGGCCATTTTGGCTGCTGGAGTCTAATCATTGGCTGTTTGGGGCTCAGGTGGGAGTGAGGCTACGTTTGCCATGAGCCTTTCATGCTGATCTTTTCCCCTCGTTAATTAGCTTAGAATCACTGGTTACAACATGGAAGGCGGCCATTCGGCCTGTCGAGCCCGTGTCGACTCTCAGCTAGTCCCACTCCCTCCCCTTTCCTCGTAACCCTGCAATTTTTTTCCCTTCCTTTTGAAAGATAAAATTGAGTCGCCCTCCCACCACTCTTTTTACGCAGTGTATTCCAGATCGTAACCACTCACTGCTTATAAAAAAAAAGTTTGTTCTTGCATCGCCTGTGATTCTTTTTCCAATCACCTTAAATCTGTGTCCTCTGGTTCCCGACCCTTCAGCCAATGGGAACAGTTTCTCTCTCTCTACTCTGTCCAGACCCCTCATTGATTCCCAGCTTGGCCGCGTGCTTGTGACAGCAACCAACAACCATCACTGAAACCGCTTGTCACATTCCGGAGAATGGAATGCGGCCTGTCTGGGGTTCTCGAGTAAAATGTAAGCATTTACTTCACTGATAATGAGACAATGAGAAGAGCAAAGGGCCTCCCGTTCTCCATTAAACAAAGCTTAACCAACACCCAGAAACCATGCAAGTGAGAATTACGCTTGTGCAAATTTATAAAACTACGCACACAGACGTTACAATGGGCACTTGCACCAGTTTTAAAAAAGTGCCATACTATTGAAAAGCAGCAGCTATCCAGAAGCCTCACCTGTAAGGTTCACCTGCAACAGCTGTGGGACATGCACATGTGGCTGTCGGATGAGGACAGGATTAGACTTGCCTAACATCCCGCTTTCCCGTGGTCAAGAAGCTAACGGGCAGTCACTGTCTAGGCTCTTGCCTGAAGACTAGACACTTGGGTGAGGTACCAGAGAGACACTAAAGCAAGTCTCCCAGCACGAGTCATGAATTTCGAGAGGGGCAAATATTTACTATAAGGTGGTTGGCTCCTAATTGTGGCTGCGATCTATCAAGAGTCTGATCCACTCCAGGAACCTGAGCACATAAATCTAGGCCGACACTCCAGTGAAGTGCTGAGGGAGCGCTGCACTGGAGGTGCCCTCTTTCAGATGAGATGTTAAACCGAGGCCCCGTTTGCTCTCTGGTGGACGTAAAAGATCCCATGGCACTATTTTGAAGAAGTACAGAGGAGTTCTCCCCGGTATCCTGGCCAATATTTATTCCTCAAGCAACATGACAAAACAGATTATTTGGTTATTATCACATTGCTGTTTGTGGGAGCTTGCGGTGTGGAAATTGGCTGCTGTGTTTCCCACGTTTCAACAGGTGCTATATAAATGTAAGTCTTTTTACTTCTTCACTTGTTTTCCTGCTCCTCCTGCAGCTATCCTCAGTGGGTGTCAACGGTCTCTTTATGGTAATAATGAAGTTCTTCATTGGCTGTAAAATGTTTTGAGATGTCCGGTGATCATGAAAGGTGTTACATAAATGGAAGTCTTTATTTTAGAGTCTGATTTATGGCCTTTGGGGCCAGACAGACTCTGAGTCACTTTTTGATACAGTGTCAAAAAAATGCATTGATCTCAAGTTTCTATTTATTGTACCTGGACTTTAACATTCATGAATGACTCAGTAACATTGAGTCATTCACCTCTTGATACAGACAAACTTCACAGCAGCCGCTATTGAAATTTCATTGCATAATGGACAGATCTTATAAGGAATCATAAGGAAATGATAGCAACTTGCACTTATTTTTGGACCTTTCAATGTCGACAAAACGATCCGTGGCAATTCAGAGTTGGGATCAGAGCTGAATGGGAGCAGGGTAAAGTGTAGGGGGAAGTGACCTAAAATATAAATAAGGGGAGGTGGCAAGGCAACATAGTGAGATGGCTAAAGGTTCTGATCGTAGAAAGAAAGAAGGAGCTAAATGTACAGTAAGCCAGACATGGAAGGGAAGAGAATGTGAGTGGAACAAAATGGGCTCAAGTAGGGTGGAGTAAAGCCATGGAAGGATTTGTAAACAAGGACAAGAATTTTGAAGTCCATGCACTGAGAAACAGTGGCAAGGATGGGCAGAATGGGTAAGGGAGGCTTTGTGCGGTACAAGATGTGGGCAATTACGTTTTGGATGATTTGGAGTATATAGAGTTAAGCTCAAGGAGGTGACTGTTGGAGAAAGAGAAGGCTGAAGATGATGGAGTGTGTCAGGGTTTCAGCTTTGGTGGGAGGTGAGGTGTGAATGGAGATGGGTGATATTCCAAAGGTAGAGAGGTCAGCAGTTTTTGGACTGTTTATGGCTATGTGGGTCAGCCGAAGGTCAAACGGGACATCAAGGCTGCACAGTCTTGGGTTCAGCTTGAACAGGGAGTCAGGAAGAAGGTTGGGATTGTGATGGTGGGCTAAGATGTAAGGTTTCTGGTGCAAATCGAGCAGGATATCTGTGGTCTTTTCAATGCTGAGCTGCAGAAAGTTCTGGCTCATTGAATACTTAATATTGCACAAGCAGTTGGACATAACATAAGAATTAGGAGCAGGAGTAGGTCATATGGCTCCTCGAGCCTGCTCCGCCATTCAATAAGATCATGGCTGACCTTCGACCTCACTCCACTTTCCTGCCCTATCCTCACATCCCTTAATTCCTTGAGTCCAAAATCTATCAATCTCAGACTTTAATATACTCAGCGACTGAGCGTCCACAACCCTTTGGGGCAGAGAATTCCAAAGATTCACAACCCTCTGAGGGAAGAACTTCTTCCTTATCTCAGTCTTAAAAGACCGGCCCCTTATCCTGAGGCTATGCCCCCTGGTCCTTGACTCTCTAGCCAGGGAAAACAACCTCTCAGCATCTACCTGGTCCATCCCCCTCAATTTCAGTGAGATCACCTCCCATACCTCTAAACTTCAGAGGTTATAGGCCCAATCTACTCAAACTCTCCTCATAGGACAATCCTGTCATCCCAGGGATCAGTCCAGTGTACCTTTGTTGCACCGTGTCTAATGCAAATATATCATTCCATAAATAAGGAGACCAAAATGGTGCACAGTACTCCAGGTGTGGCCTCACCAGAGCCTTGTAAAATTGTAGCAAGACTTTCTTACTCTTGTGCTCAAACCCTAAAGCAGTAAAGGCCAACATGCCATTTGCCTTCCTAATTGCTTGCTGGACAGCTCAACAAAAGCAATGGAATGAGACACTTTGGCTTGTTGTGCCTATGTCAGTGCTAGTTCCCACATCACTTACCTACTCTAGTCCTGTACTACTACAGATGTTTATCTCACTTCCCCCACTGATGTTGCTGTCTGGGGGGGCGGGGGGCTTGTTATTTTAGGGCAGTTGATAAGAAAAGGGAAAGGGTGGAAAGAGAAAAGGTTAAACCGCATTTCCCTCCAGTGCTGCAGTTATAGCCAGGGGCTTTCAAATCCCACCACTCTGTTCAGCACTATAAAGCAACTCCACCATTGGTTGGGTTGGGGAGGGGGTGTGTTTAACAGTCAGAATACTTTTGAAGCCATATGCTTTCTGCTTTTAGAAGGCTCTGTCCGACTGGGAGTAGTTCGCACTGTCAGGAATATAAAATAAGGCACCTGGCATCGCTACTAAAAGCAAGACCTTACTCAGTTTGGCCATTGGGCATTGTAAAGCTACTGTGGCCTCGCTGTGAAGGAAGGCCAGTGGTGCTGATGGAACGAATGTTCACTGCAGAAGCTGGCAGAAAATCTGTATGGGTTACGGATGTTTCATAAGTACAAATGCTTGTTTTGTTTTTTTTATAAAAACAAGTCCTTAAGTCAATGCCGGAGATTGACAGTTCATTAGTAGTACGCTGATTTAGCGCTGCTTACTGCTCTGGATAACTGCAGCGGCACACTGCCAGAAAATCTTTTTGAAACGCTGTTTTGTGTTGGGAGAAGCAAGCAGGTCTTTCAGGACTTAGAAAGACAGGATTGTTGGAAAAATAAGTTATTAATTATCCTGCATAATTCCATCTTCGCCTCTTCAAAGCAAGTAGATGGATCGTTCCAGCCATCATCAAATCCTTATTAAAAAATGTTTATAGGTTAATTCTCTCAAGTGCTTTTGCTAAATGCAATTTGTTTGAAGTACGAAGTTTGTCCAAATAAGGAATGAATAAATGACTTGACTGGATTCACGATTTTAAGGTTTTTACATATTTATAATTTAGAAAAAAAAGGTTGGCTCACGTACAAAAGGGGAACTGGTTGCTACTGAGAGTTAGACTGGGATCTGGGTTCAAATCCAGCCCAGTCTGACTTTATGAACGTCTCCTTGCCTGTAAGGGTCATAGATAAATTGAATTTGGACAGTCTCGATCTAGTTTCTGGTGGATACTCTGTACAATACTCTCGTCTTGGTGCAAATGCATCAGTAGAGTTTGGGAAGCAAAGTGGGGGAGTGGGATGGGGAATTGATGGAATTTCAACATTTATGAAGGGACAAGGCACCTATGAGGTGGAGTGACATACTTCTGTGTGCAGAATTTAGTCCTTTAATCATGTACCTTTTACGAAGGCCCACTGGCGGAGTGCAGAAGTGCTTTGTGCCAAATTAGGCTCAGTGTTACAGTGTGGGCCATGCCCATTGGGAGCTGGATTGTGACCATTCCAAACTTTCTCGTGTTGGATTATTTCAGTCAGCAAAGTGGAGTCCTCATCAGTCCGGCCTGCCTTTGAACACACAGTTGAAAGGACAAGTGTGTAACCCGCTGTGCAGTTGAGCTCTCCACTGTGTGTCCCTGCTGCTCAAGTAATGTGCCAACAGTCACTGCCCGAGTTTGCATGTTAAGAATGGTCACCTGGCCGAGGTACCAGACTGGTGCTACCGCTTGCGAAGCCATCATAGAAATTTACAGTACAGAAGGGAGCTATTCGCCCCATCGAGTCTGTGCCGACCGACAAAGAGCTATCCAGAATAATCCCACTTTCCAGCTCTTGGTCCGTAGCCTTGTGCACTTCAAGTGCATGTCCAAGTACTTTTTAAATGCAATAAGGGTTCCTGCTTCCAACACCCTTTCAGGCAGTGAATTCCAGGCCCTCCCCGCCTCTGGGTGAAAAAGGTTCTCCTCAACTCTGCTCTAATCCTTCTACCAATTACTTTAAGTATATGCCCCCTGGTTGTTGACCTCTCTGCTAAGGGAAATAGGTCCTTTCTATCCACTCTATCTAGGCCCCTCATAATTTTATACACCTCAGTTAAGTCTCCCTTCAGCCTCCTCTTCCAAAGAAACAAACACAGTGTATCCAGTCTTTCCTCCTAGCTAAAATTCGCCAATCCTGGCAACATCCTCATAAATCTCCTCTGTACCCTCTGATGCAATCATATCTTTCCTGTAATGTGGTAACCAGAACTGCACACAGTACTCTAGCTATGGCCAAACTAGTGTTCAAGCATAACATCCCTGTTCTTGTCTTCGATGCCTTGGCTATTAATTGAAAATAACCCCTTTGCCACCTTTACCACCGTATCTACCTGTCCTGCTACCTTCAGGCATCTGTGGACATGTGCTCTAAGGTTCCTCTCTTCCTCCACATTTCTCAGTATTTTCCCATTTATTGTGTATTCCCTTGCCTCGTTCGTTCTCCCCAAATTCATTATCTCACACGTCAACAGATTGAATCCCATTTGCCATATCCCTATGCCAGCAGAGGAGGGGAGAAAATCAGGGAGGGATTACTAAAAGAAGAGAGTGAGGAAAAGAAAGAGGAACTGCAAATCGCAATTCATTTTTTGATCCATTATGGCATCATATGGCCAACTGGTGTGGGTCAAGAAGCTGTTCAACTGTGGAGGGTATTGTAGCCCAATCCTATCTGGTTTAGCCTGTACATTCACCAAAGCCCACTTTCTTTCACAGACACTGCGTATTGAGTAAAAGGTGGGTTCTTGACTAATTTCCCATCTGCCGCCTCCTTTACATCCTTGTGATCAGAATATTCTAGAAAAGAGAAGGCTGAGGGGTGGCCTAATACAGACCTGTAAAATTATGAAGGTGTTCGATAAGGTAGACGTAAAGAAGATGTTTCCACTTCTGTGGTGACCAAAACTAGGGGGCATAAATATAAGATAGTCACTAATAAATCTAATGGGGAATTCAGGAGCAAATTCTTCACTCAGCGAGTGGTTAGAATGTGGAACTTGCTACCACATGGAGTAGTTAAGGTGAATCGCATAGAAACATTCAACGGGAATCTAGATCAGTACATGAGGTAGAAAGAAACCGAAGCCTATGAGAAAGATGTAAGCTGGGAGGAGGCTTGTATGGAGCATAAACACCGGCACAGACCAGCAGGGCCGAATGGCTTGTTTCACAGCTGTAAAATTCTTGTAACACTATACACAAATCAAGGACTGAACCGGAGTCATGTCTCTTCTAAGTGGCCCAGTGCATGGTGCCCTTACACTGAAATATCAGTGAGCCCCACTTAATTCCTTTTTTTAAGTTAATTAAAATGACTGTGGTTTTAATAAACCGCCATTACTCACAGTCTGCAGATTTGGGTTTCGGTGCTTAATTGCAGCACCTGCCACCTGGTTCAATATTAACCTATCCTCCTTCACCTATGATTCACCTTTTGTCTGTCTGCATTTTTGAGGAACGTTGGAATGTCTAAGCCACCGCTGCTTACTGCAAGGGCTTCATGTGGAATGAGTTTCACAGGAAATAAAAGCATTTGCCTCTTGAGCTTTTGAGCCCTTTGTCGGTGTGAGTGTCAGATGTGGCTCAGTGGGTAGCAATCTCACCTGAGTCAGAAGGTTGTGGGTTCAAGTCCCGCTCCAGGAACTTAAGCACATAAATCTAGGCCGACACTCCAATGCAGTGCTGAGGGAGCACTGCACTGTCTGGTGCCGTCTTTCGGATGAGACGTTAAACCGAGGCCCTGTCTGCTCTCTCAGGCGAACGTAAAAGATGCCACGGCACTATATCGAAGAAGAGCAGGGGAGTTATCCCCTGGTGTCTGGCCAATATTTATCCCTCAGCCAACATAACAAAAACAGATTATCTGGTCATTATCACATTGCTGTTGTGGGAGCTTGCTGTGCGCAAATTGGCTGCCGCGTTTCCCACATTACACCAGTGACTACACTTCAAAAGTACTTCATTGGCTGTAAAGCGCTTTGAGACGTCCGGTGGTCGTGAAAGCCGCTATATAAATGGAAGTCTTTGAATAATTTGGTTTTTGTTATGTATGTAAACATTCTAACTGTGTAAGACTTGCCACCAGAGGGCACAACTGTTGGAGGCCTAAGGGTCACCTGCACACCTCGTCCAAGGGAGTATAAAAGGTTCTCTGCCATATTGGTTCGACACTCTGGAGTTGTATTAAAGAGACTAAGGTCACATCAGTTTTAGCTCACAGTACTCAGTCTTGTGGCGTTCTTCCATACTTAACAGTTTTATTAAAATCCTTTCTTTTCCAATGAGAAAAGAACTTGCATTTATATAGTACATTTGGACACACAAAAAGCTTCACGGCCCATTCATTACTTTTGATGTGTAGTCACTTAGGCAAACAGCAAGCTCTTGCATACAACAAATGAGCATGCTGAGTTAATCTGTTCTTGGTGCTGTTGTTTAAGGGAAGGTTGTTGGGACACTGGGAGCGTTCCCTGCTCTTTCAGCAATGTTACGGGATTGTTAGATTTCTTCATTTCCAATGAAATACTAATGTAATTTTATTCTGGCAGCAGCAACAAGCTCTTGGCTTTAAGCCAGGACTTTGTCCTTCTGAGACCACATGGCCAAAATGGCTGTACTTATACCTGGTTCAATTTGCAGAAAAGAACTCGCCGCCTTTGACCTTATTGGCTCAATTGATAGTCTTTTAACCTTTTAATTGGCTCGCTACCCAAGGTCCTAAAATGTCAAGTTGATTGATGACTTAATGCAATGTGGTCTCTGTTTTTTCAAAACTGCAGCCGGGCTGCAGAGCTTGAATTCTCTATCACGGATTATCCATGCCCACCTGAACAGGTATACAGGACTTCAGTTTAATGTTTCTTCTGATAACGGTACTCCCAACAATATAGATCTCCTTTAGTACTGCACCAAAATGCCCCCCCCCCCGATTATGTGCTCAAGTCCTGGAATGGGGCTTGAACCCACAACCTTCTGACTCCGAGGCGAGAGTGCTGAGAACCGAGTCCAGTTGATACCTTAATATTGGTATAGATAACTGAATGCTAATGCTCTCGTGGCAAGTTCTCTATCTGGGGTGAGCTGTCTGGCAGCTATCCAATGCTGTTGAAGCATTGCTATTAGTGGGTAATTGGGGAGTAGAGTGGGTTGGCCAAGATGTAGAATGCTGGGTTTCTGGGCTGGAGACAAAGAGAAATAAAGGAAAGGGCAGGGGAGAGAGATGATTTAAAAAAATATATATATATTCCTGGGATGGGGTTGCCGCTGACGAGGCCGGCATTTATTGCCCATCCCGAATTGCCCTTGAGAAGGTGGTGGTGAGCTGCCTTCTTGAACTGCGGCAGTCCTTGTGGTGAAGGTACTCCCACAGTGCTGTTAGGGAGGGAGTTCCAGGATTTTGACCCAGCGACGATGAAGGAACGGTGATATATTTCCAAGTCAGGATGGTATGTAACTTGGAGGGGAATTTGGAAGTGGTGGTGATCCCATACGCCTGCTGCCCTTGTCCTTCTAGGTGGTAGAGGTCGCGGGTTTGGGAGATGCTGCAGAAGAAGCCGTGTTGAGTTGCTGCAGTGCATCTTGTAGAGGTACACGCTGCAGTCACGATGCGCCGATGGTGGAGGGAGTGTGGAGCCAACAGTGAAGGATAAAACGTGTCTTTATAAGCATGCAGTGTGAATTATGATGAGCGAATTGTAGCTCGAAGGAGCTGCATTAATCTGTCTACGTCGTGATGGGAAGCAGCAGGGTGTCACATAACTGTTGTGAACATCATTCCTGAAAGGAGATCACCCATCCTTTCAGATTCAGAGCTGCACTGGGCTGTGACTTTTATCAATGCTATGTGGTAAATAAAATACTTGATGCTGTATCTGGGCGCAGCTTAGCCGAACGACAGGATGTGGGATTTTTTTTCTTGAGACTTTGGAGACTTGGCTTTCTTCCGAACCCATACACTCCCTTTCTTAAAATCATTCTCCTGCGGAGATGGTAACGGAGCATTCTCCCACTTTTAAGTAGTTGCTAGGAACTTCCCAAGAGCAGGATATGGGACATTAACCCACGTACTACTGCCCTCAGTACAGCATTGAAGTAAGAGAGAGATTTTTGGGGTTTGAAATGGGGTTTTGTTAGGGTCAGCTGTGGCTCAGTGAGTGGCACACTTGCCTCTGAATCAGAAGGTTGTGGGTTCAAGTCTCACTCCACAAAATCCAGGCTGACGCTCCCAGTGCAGTGCTGAGGGATCATTGCACTGTCGGATGAGATGTTAAACCGAGTACCCATCTGCTCTCAGGTGGACGTAAAAGATCCCACGGCATTATTTTGAAGAGCAGGGGAGTTCTGCCCAGTGTCCTGGCTAATTTTATCCCTCAATCAACATCACTAAAAATAGATTATCTGGTCATTATCACATTGCTGTTTGTGGGAGCTTGCTGTGCGCAAATTGGCTGATGCATTTCCTGCATGACGACAGTGACTACACTCCAAAAAGTACTTCATTGGTTGTAAAGCATTTTGGAATGTTCTGAGGTCGTGAGAGGTGCTATATAAATGCAAGACTTTTTGTTTTTCCTCTAATCATCTCCTCCTCCTCCTGAAGGTGGGGACTCGCAATAAGATTATTGTACTTTCCAACAAGTGGGGGGGGTCACTGGATGGTGACCAAGGAGGGGAATTTTCTTCAAAGCTGCTGAGGCTAATTGTAGCACCCTACTGCCATCCCTGGTTGAGATGAGTGGACTTGGCACACAATGAGGGACCTTTTTGATCGGCACTGCTGAGTACCACGACAGACACCCTGTGCATTCACCAAGCCACTGTGGGGTGGTCGGAATTTCTCCTCACGACATGTAAACCCTCATTCAAATCAGCAGCCCATTCAAAGCTTGTTTAGAGTAATAATGCGGTGAGTCACTCGTGACACACATGTACCTTGCTGAAAATGTCCATTATCGTCTCGAATGCCAACTTTTTACTGGCAAAGATTCAGAAGTGGGAGGGACATGCCGAAGAGCAAATGAAATGAGGCAAAGCCTGTGGAGGCTGCGCCTCGAGTCAACAGTGTGTGTTTGTGTAGAGTGGGAGATCAGGTTGTTGCTGGTCTGACCTTGAGGGGGTGAGCTGGAACTCCAGTGCACACTAACAAGCACTATAAACAGGAAGTTGGCCGATTTCCTCTGGTGACAGCATTGTCGAGGCCTTGCACTGCGTGATTACTGAGAATGCAATTTAAAAAACATTTTTTTTTTTTTGCAGGTAGCTGATTATGGAGAAAAACAGAGAATTTTTCCCTTTCTGCCCGCCCCCCCCCTATTGCTGGAATTCCACTGTACAAACTCTCTCTCTTTCCGTGATAATTAGCTCCTGCAGTTGGAATCCGTAAATGGGGTGTTAATGTTCCGAGCTTCCCTAAATGCGCTCTCTATTTGCAAGGCACCCTCCGCTACAACCAACTGCGTCAACTCCGCTTAATGCATAGCCAGATGTGCTTGCAAAAAAAATTAACTAGGTTAGTCAGGCGTAACCTACCCCTGCAAAACACTTGTCTGTGGGATAACTTGGATGAAGGAACAGAGAGTTTGTATGTTCAAGTTTGTAGATGGCACTACATTAGGAGGAGCAGTTAGGATGCTGGGTCAATTGACATTTTCAAGACCTTAACAATAACTTGTGTTTATATAGCGCCTTTAACATAGTAAAACGTCCCGAGATGCTTCACAGGAGTATTAAAATAAAATAAAAATTGACACCGAACTGCACAGGGAGAAATCAGGGCAGGTGGGTCAAAGAGGTAGGTTTTAAGGAGCGTCTTGAAGGAGGAAAGAGCGGGAGAGAGGTACAGGCAGGGAGTTCCAAAGCTTAGGGTCTAGGCAACACAAGGCACCAATGGTTGAGCAATTATAATCAGGGATGCTGAAGAGGATAGAATTAGAGGAGCGCAGATATCTCGGGGGAGGGAGGGAGGGAGGGTGAGCGAGATTACAGAGATATGAAGGGGTGAGGCCATGGAGGGATTAGAAAACAAGGATGAGAATTTTTAAATTGAGGCATTGCTCAAACGGGAGCCAATGTAGGTCAACGAGCACAGGGGTGATGGGTGAACGGGACTTGGTGTGAGTTCGGACATGGGCAGCCGAGTTTTGGATGGCCTCAAGCTTGCGTAGGGTAGAATGTGGGAGGCCAGCCAGGAGTACGTTGGAATAGTCAAGTCTGGAGGTAACAAAGTCAAATATTTTTTTAAACTTTTAGGTCATTGAACAATGTTTTTTCATAGTTCGTCTTTCTCACTTGGACTTGTGTACCCAATCACAACAACTACTTGCATTTTTATAGCACCTTTAACGTAGTAAAACATCCCAGGGTGCTTTATAGGAGCATTATCAAATAAAATTTGGCACTGAACCCCATAAGGATATATCAGGACAAGTAACTAAAAGCTTAGTCAAAGACATAGGTTTTAAGAGTGTCTTATTGTAGAGAGGTGGAGAGGTTTAGGGAGAGAATTCCAGAGCTTAGGGCCCAGGCAGCTGAAGGCACAGCCGCAAATGGTGGAGCGATGAAAATCGGGGCTATGCTAGAGGCTAGAATTAGGGGAGCGCAGAGATCTCAGAGGGTTGTGGAGCTGGAGGAGTTTACAGAGATGGGGAGGGGCGAGGCCATGAAGGAATATGAAAACAAAGGAGAATTTTAAAATTGATTAAATCGCAATGCATTCGTACGCCCCTGACATGATACGAAGTGACTAATGTTCACTACAAAATGGGGAAATTCAGGGATACCCGGTTGTTTCATTGTCACTTGGTAAGAGTCCAAATGACCACACTTTTCCCCTTGGTACCCATGTTTGGCAATGAAACATCTGGCTCAATAATCACTGAGTCAGCACAACTCGGGTGGAGGGGTTAAGCGCCGAGGTGCAGTGTTGTGGAAATGGCATTGGGCTGGTTGTGTTTGGGTTACACACAGCGTCTGACTACTTTTTTTATGACCGTGTGTGCAGTGTAACTTATTACTGATGCTGGTCGTGCATCTGTGCTCAGTATCTGTGTGCTAATTTTCTGTCGTGTACTGAAACAGCAGCTGTAGCAATAATTACTAAATCAGGTGTTTGCCGTTGTCCAGCATTTGGGTGCCTCCCAGCTTGATCACAACACCAGCCTATAGTGGCCACAAAGCAAAGAACCAGCAACTGGGGAGGGAGGCAGGATTTAAAAGTGTCAGCCATGGCTCAGTTGGCCGCAGTCTCGCCTCTTGAGGGGGATTTTGGGGAAAGAGCGAGTTAGAGCAGGAGACTAATTAATATGTCTTCCTCACCGCTGGATAAACAGAACATAAAAACATAAGAAATAGGAGCCGGAGTAGGCCATAAGGCCCCTCGAGCCTGCTCCGCCATTTAATACGATCGTGGCTGATCTGATCCTGGACTTTGGTTCACTTCCCTGCCCGCTCCCCACAACCCCTTATTCCTTTATCGTTTAAGAAACTGTCTCTTTCTGTCTTAAATTTATTTAATGTCCCAGCTTCCACAGCTCTCCGAGGCAGCGAATTCCACAGATTCACCACCCTCTGAAGAAATTTCTCCTCATCTCAGCTCTAAATGGATGGCCCCTTATCTTACGATCATGCCCTGAAGGGAGGGGGGGGCGGTAAAGAAGTAATGGAGTTCGCCAGTGAACAAATCCACCTGGTCATACCAAAATTCCTGAACCTTTAAGGGGTTATGGGCAGCGGGCAGGGAAGTGGACCTGAGTCCATGATCGGATCAGCCATGATCTTATTGAATGGTGGAGCAGGCTCGAGGGGCCGAATGGCCTACTCCTGCTCCTATTTCTTGTGTTCTTTTGCTCTTAAATGTGACACTCTACCCTGTTTTTTTTAAAAAAAGGAAGACTTACATTTTCTACATTACAACAGTGACAATACTTCAAAAAGTACTTCATTGGCTAGAAAGTGTTTTGGGACGTCCTGAGGTCTTAGAAACATAGAAACATAGAAAATAGTTACAGGAGTAGGCCATTCGGCCCTTCTAGCCTGCACCGCCATTCAATGAGTTCATGGCTGAACATGCAACTTCAGTACCCCATTCCCGCTTTCTCGCCATACCCCTTGATCCCCCTAGTAGTAAGGACTTCATCTAACTCCTTTTTGAATATATTTAATGAATTGGCCTCAACAATTTTCTGTGGTAGAGAATTCCACAGGTTCACCACTCTCTGGGTGAAGAAGTTTCTCCTCATCTCGGTCCTAAATGGCTTACCCCTTATCCTTCGACTGTGACCCCTGGTTCTGGACTTCCCCAACATTGGGAACATTCTTCCTGCATCCAACCTGTCGAAACCCATCAGAATTTTTAACGTTTCTATGAGGTCCCCTCTCATTCTTCTGAACTCCAGTGAATACAAGCCCAGTTGATCCAGTCTTTCTTGATAGGTCAGTCCCGCCATCCCGGGAATCAGTCTGGTGAACCTTCGCTGCACTCCCTCAATAGCAAGAATGTCCTTCCTCAAGTTAGGAGACCAAAACTGTACACAATACTCCAGGTGTAGCCTCACCAAGGCCCTGTACAACTGTAGCAACACCTCCCTGCCCCTGTACTCAAATCCCCTCACTATGAAGGCCAACATGCCATTTGCTTTCTTAACCGCCTGCTGTACCTGCATGCCAACCTTCAATGACTGATGTACCATGACACCCAGGTCTCGTTGCACCTTCCCTTTTCCTAATCTGTCACCATTCAGATAATAGTCTGTCTCTGTTTTTACCACCAAAGTGGATAACCTCACATTTATCCACATTATATTTCATCGGCCATGCATTTGCCCACTCGCCTAACCTATCCAAGTCACTCTGCAGCCTCATAGCATCCTCCTCGCAGCTCACACTGCCACCCAACTTAGTGTCATCCGCAAATTTGGAGATACTACATTTAATCCCCTTGTCTAAATGATTAATGTACAATGTAAACAGCTGGGGCCCCAGCACAGAACCTTGCGGTGCCCCACTAGTCACTGCCTGCCATTCTGAAAAGTACCCATTTACTCCTACTCTTTGCTTCCTGTCTGACAACCAGTTCTCAATCCATGCCAGCAAGTCTGTCTTTCATTTATATAGCACCTTTCATGACCTCCGGGCATCCTAAATCACTTTACAGCCAATGAAGTACTTTTGAAGTGTAATCACTGTTGTCATATAGGATACGTGGCAGCCAATTTGCGCACAGCAGGCTCCCACAAATAGCAATGTGATAATGACCAAACAATTTGTTTTAGTGATGTTGATTGAGGGATAAATATTGGCAAAGACATCGGGGAGTACTCCCCTGCTCTTCGAAATAGTGCCGTGGGATCGTTTACATCCACCTGAGAGCGCAGACGGGGCCTTGGTATAACGTCTCATCCAAAAGACGCCACCTCTGACAGTGCAGCACTGCCTCAGCACAGCACGAGTGTCAGCCTAGATTTTTGTGCTCAAGTCTCTGGAGTGGGACTTGAACCCATGACCTTTTGACTCCGTCTACTTCAAACGTTCAAGCCTTTATGGCTGAGTAGCACGCTCGTTATTGCATTTACCAGCTGCCTCATTGGGAGCCCAAAGCTGCCCTTTGACCTTGTGTCTCGCCAGTTCATGGGTCAGCACTGAGTTGTTGCGCTGTTTGCCTGTTCCTGGTCCCTGATGATCGAGGCTCGAAAATTTGATATTTAGACTCCAGTTTGAAGACCTGACGCAGATCAGCTCGATGTGCTTCTCTTTTCCAAATGGCTTTGTCTACTTGACAGCTCGGAGCAGAAATTGATAGACTTGTCGTCCTGGTGTTTGTCTTCCAGTATCATGTGACTGATGCATTGCCGCTCTCGTTACAATTAGCTGCGCTAAGTATTGAATAGATAGAATTTATCAACTTCAGTGTGGAATCTGGCATAGTGTTGCCTGGGCTCACAAGGGTCATGGTGGTGACCAAACCATGAATTTATTCAGTTAATTTTAATCTAAATTTCCTTTGCTCATACAGTTTCTTCCTCCCCCCTTTGGTTTCCTGAAGATGATGATTCATACCGAGGTAGTTTCACAGCTGCTCTTAACAACCCTTCATACCCCGGGAGTCCAAGTTGATTCCTAATAAGTGAGCCTTAACAGTGATTGTTGGTGGGATGTTGGCTCAGTTTTGAGAGGGGGTGGCTGGGCAGGGGCAACATAAGCCAAGTTCAACTGAGTCCCTCTCTATGTTTCACACAAGACCTTCTAGCAGGGGGCGGTCACTAGACATGGAACATCAGGAGAGCGCATGCTGGTCAAATTTCGCCCAGCCCCAGTGTTTTATTTATTCATTCATGGGATGTGGGCGTCACTGGCAAGGCAGGCATTTATTGCCCATCCCTAATTGCCCTGAGAAGGTAGTGGTGAGCCGTTGCCTTGAACCGCTGCAGTCCGCGTGGCGAAGGTACTCGCACAGTGCCTTTTAGGGAGGGAGTTCCAGGATTCTGACCCAGGGACGATAAAGGAACGGCGATATATTTCCAGGTCAGGATGGTGTGTGACTTGGAGGAGAACTTGCAGGTGATGGTTTTCCCATGCTACTGGTGCCCTTGTCCTTCTAGGTGGCTTGGGAGGTGCTGCCAAAGAAGCCTTGGCGAGTTGCTGCAGCGCATCTTGTCGATGGTACTGCGTCTGCTGCTGTGTCCAGTTGTCTTGCCTGCCGCAAATTCTCCCTCATCGAAGTGGCGTGGGCTTTGACCCGATGCAGATTGAAACAACAGTTGGTAAAGGGTGATACCAGCAGGCAGCCACTGCTGTTTATGCTCACTGCTGCGGCACTTCACAGCTTTCCCAAAAGTTCAGTCGTCGGTCCACTTTTCTGTCACTGCTAGTGCTTCAGCTTGATGCACGGAGGCAATCTTGAACTGAAGGGCCGGTAACCCGCCTTCTTACGCCTGTTGTCATTTGTACTGACTCGTGTTATCATTCGGCTTACTGACATTTACGACTAGATCTCTGTGGAGTAGTGCTGAGCTAGTTTCAGGGCTTGGATCGAATACTCTGTACGTCACCTGTACTGAGCTAATGAAGAAAAAGAACGTGTGTTTATGTTACACCTTTCACAAACTCCGGACGTCCCAAATTACTTCACAGCCAATAAAGTACTTTTGAAGTGTAGTCATTGTTGAAGTGTAGAGGAAATGAGGGGTTAAGTCTCACCAAGTGCAGGCTGCTGGTAAGTTTCCTGCTCTTGTGGCAGTCAGTTTACGCACAGCAAGGTTCCACAAACGGCAGTGGTGTAAATGACCACGTCATCTTATTGCTTCCTAACCTTAACGGACTGCAGCAGTATTTCTGCACCAAAGATACGTTTTATGCTTTTAAAAGAATTCTGGTTGATAATTTAATTGACTTACTAAAGGAGCAGTCAGTTTCCCTTGGCTCTCGGTGGCTGAGTGCAATGCATTGTGGGATTAGAAGTTCTCGAGCTTAATGGTCTATGGTGAGTGAGCAGATTTCATTGGGGACACTTTAACTGAAGGAAATAAATTATCCAGGGACCCTGCCTCCCAGCTCCAACTTTCAGTACCTCATTCCAAGTGGCCATGTTGATGTGCAAGCCCAGACAGTCTAATTTTGGCATCTTGCGCATTCCGGATTTTAATCGCTTCACCGTTGGTGGCCGTGCCTTCATTGAGGCCCAAAGCTTTGGAATTACCTCGCTAAACCTCTCTGCCTCTCTCTCTTCCTTTAAGATGCTCCTTAAAATCTGCCTCTTTGACCAAGTTTTTGGTCACCTGTCCTAATATCTCCTTATGTGGCTCAGTGTCAAATTTTGATTGGTAATGGCACCTATTGATAGCACCTTGGGATGTTTTAGAATCATGCAATGGTTACAGCATGGAAGGAGGCCGTTCAGCCCATCGAGCCAGTGTCGACTCTCGGCTAGTCCCACTCCCCTGCCCTTTCCCCGTAGCCCTCCAAATTTTTTTTCCTTCAGATACATTTCCAACTCCCTTTTGAAAGATAAAGTTGAGTCTGCCTCCACCACCGTTTCACTGTGTTCCAGATCCCAGCCACTCATTGTATAATGCAAGACAGAATCAATTTTGCTACGTTAAAGGTGCTATAAAAATACAAGTTGTCAGCAGGCTGTTTTACCGTGCAATAAAAATCGCAGCCAAGCCCAATCCTGATTTCCACCAGTGTTCCCTTTAAGCTGCGCGGAGCGCTCCAGGGAATTTGCGCAGCCGGCTTTTCACTGCAAAAATTGTGCATGCGCGGGATTTTGAATAGCCAGCACAGCCCCTTAAAGGGGCTGCGTGGCGCTGTGCAAAATTACAGGGAATATCGATATCCACATGTGGGCATCTTTCCATGTGGGGGAGAGGAAGGTGTCCCTGGGGAGCCACCCAACATGCAAATTGCTCTGAAGCTGTCGGCTGCTGTTGAGGCTTGTTTCTGTGAGCCCGGGGTGGGGAGGGTGATGTTCAGATGAAGCCACGATTGGGCTTGGCTGTGCTGCACTCCTCTACCAAGACGTCCACTTACTAGCTGGAGGTGTCGGAGAGCAATCAGAAGCAGAAAGCTTGGCTAGAACCAGGGCTGATGTGAGCTTGTATAGTGCCCCCTACTCCCACACCAGGTGAGATTGGCCAACGCATCATAGACTGAGAACCAAACCTGGGACCTTTTGTTCTGTAAGGCTCAGCTCTGGCCAACAGTCATCAACAACAATAACAACAACAGCTTGCATTATTCATCATCCATCATCGGCGGTCCCTCGTGTCGAGGATGACCTGCTTCCACCCCAAAAAGGGATGAGTTCCCAGATGTTTCAATGAAGGACCTAATATTCCAGGTCCTGAACTACATCTTGGAGGGTGGAAGATGCCTGTGCGTGGATTTTTTTAACGTGGGGTGGCTGTTGCACACCAGCCACCGCACGGGCTTGTCAGAGCTAGGGCTTGGTCCAGTGGCAAGGATTAACCAAGACAACTGGAGACCAGCTCTGCTGCACGGACCTAGTGTGCGCACACATCGCAGTGTGGGCTGGCCTGTGCTGCCCCTGGGCCCTCGCCTCTTGGCCCCAAACTCACGCCTCTCCTGGGCCCCAATCACCTTGCTCCACGATCACTCGCCATTCCTCTGGGACTGCAGTTTTATATAGCGCCTTTAACGGAATAAAACATTCCAAGGCGCTTCACAGGAGTGTTATTAAACAAAATTTGACACCGAGCCACATGAGATATTGGGGCAGGTGACCAAAAGCTTGGTTAAATCGAGGCGATGCTGGACCGGGAGTCAACGTAGGTCAGTGAACGGAGGGGTGGTGGGCAGTGTCTCCCCATGAGCTGCGAGGCTGCACAGCTCTCTGGACAGTCGGCTCGTGGCTTTTCACTGGGGGAAAAAACCATGCATTAGTCCCTTAAAGGGGCCGCACATGCCAAAAATAATTAACGGAAACCTTGGTGATGGGTGAGCGGGACTGGATGCAATTTAGGATACAGGCAAGAGTTTTGGCTGCGCCCAAGTTTGCGGGAAACCAATTTCAATTGTTTTAAGCTAATGCTGATTGACCTTTGCATTCTCACCACTTGATTTTTTTTTGAGTCGAGTGATTTAAAAAAAACACGGTTCAGGGGGTGTGAGTACATTGACCTGCTTTTGGCCTTTTGTCAACCTCCTTACCGAGGCCTTTACTTTGCCTGTGTGTGAACTTTTTTTTTAAAAAAGAGTCAAGTCTCCACAGACTTCACACTTCAAAAGATGCGTGACGGCGATTGGCTCATGTTTTCGAAAGGAAATGATCAACATTTCCTGCTGCTGTATTCTTTCCTCGACTTCAGTGGGAATATCGGCCAGCCGGTCAGGCAGACAGGCGGCGGGGAGTGCAATTTAATAAGGCCGAAAATTGCCAGAGCCCCCCCAAGGGACCAATCACAAACTATCTGCACCAGAGATGAAAAGCTGAACAGTCAAGCTCCACTCCGCTGCCTGATTAGTTTTGGAAACTGAGCTGTTCAGCATCACGCTTGTTTAAAAGTTAAACTGGAATTTAGTCGTGCTAAGTCTTCCTCTAAGATGTGATTGCGGTCAGTTCATTGTTGTTTAGCAGAAAGTTGCTGCATCTATCACTGTCCACAGGAACTCCCTGCCTAGATCAACAACAACTTTAATATATACAGCCTTTAACTAAGAGAAACATCCCAAAGCATTTCACAGAGGTGCTGTCAAAAAAGGAATCCTCAGTATTGCCACCACTTTCCCAGAATCTCCAGAAAACAAGGTCTTCGACACCCGTCTCCCTCCCGCCCCATCTTCATTTTCTCTGGCACCCCATATTTTTCCTCCTTGATGTAAAGTGCTCTGACGGTGCCTCGTATACAGGTGGGGCTCTAATATATACGTATTTCAATATATATGTATTTCAATCGGTGTGAGTGGAAGATGGAGCATTTGATGCCGTGTAGCATTAAAAACAAATTGAAAATGACTCGGAGGTGAGTGAAGCTCACTCTGGTGGATAATCGATACAAGGAACGCCTGATACTGAGTAACCGAACTCAGTCTTCCCACTCCACACACACCTTAAAATCATGTTAACTGAGCCGATTTCTTTGCCGGTCAAAACCCAGCGGAGGGTGCTGGCACCCTGTGCCCGAGCAAGGGGGGGGGGTGGCTGGCACCCTGTGCCAAGCAAGGGGGAGGGTGGCTGGCACCCTGTGCAGAGCAAGGGGGTGGGGGGGGGGGGTGGCTGGCACCCTGTGCAGAGCAAGGGGGGGGTGGGGCTGGCACCCTGTGCCGAGCAAGGAGGTGGGGGGTGGCTGGCACCCTGTGCCAAGCAAGGGGGGGTGGCTGGCACCCTGTGCCGAGCAAGGGGGGGTGGCTGGCACCCTGTGCCGAGCAAGGGGGTGGGAGGTGGGGCTGGCACCCTGTGCCTAGCAAGGGGGGGGTGGGTGGCTGGCACCCTGTGCAGAGCAAGGGGGGGGGGGGTTGGGGCTGGCACCCTGTGCCGAGCAAGGGGGTGGGGGGTGGTTGGCACCCTGTGCCAAGCAAGGGGGGGGTGGCTGGCACCCTGTGCCGAGCAAGGGGGGGGTGGGTGGCTGGCACCCTGTGCCAAGCAAGGGGGGGGTGGCTGGCACCCTGTGCCGAGCGGAAGGAGAGTGGCACCCTGTGCAGGGGAGTGAAATCCAGCATTCTGCCCCCTCAAACAAAGCAGCTGATTGCTGGAAGGGTTCAGGATTTCCGCGCGCTCCCGTTTTATATGGGGAGAAGCTAGTTGCTTCCTGCAGTGATGCAGCTATAATGTGTGTGTGGGTAGGGCTCCAGAATTGGAGTGCCCTATTCATCTGTGGCAAAGTGCCATTCTCTCTATCTCTCTCTGCTCCGTTAAGACGCTCCTTTAAAACCTACCTCGTTGACCAAGCGTTTGGTCACCTGCCCTAATGTCTGTCTCTTTGGCTCGGTCTCAGATTTTTGCCTAATTACCCTCCTGTGAGGGTAATACGTGAAAGGTGCTGTATAAATTCAAGCTGCTGTTGCTGTACAGAGTGTACAGCTTGTTCCTTGTCCTGTAATACTATACAACAGCAACCAAAGGTTATTGATAACGATGGCCGGGACAAGCATAGGAATACTGTGCAGCGAGCCGATTTGGGCACCAGAATCTCCCTGAATAAATTGTGTCTCAAATGGCCTTGTGACTCACAACGTTAAACTTTCTTTTCTCCACACAGTGTGTACCTCAAAATATTAATCAGGACAATAACTTGCGTGGATACAATGTCTGGGTCATCTCAATGTGTCTGGGTCAGTGCAAGGTTGCACTTCATGAACAAAAGACCATTGTATTCCAGATGCTGTTTATGATGTGTTTTTAATTAAATGTGATGGAGTTTCGTCTCTTTCCCCTCCTTTAAAACCTACCTCGTTGACCAAGCGTTTGGTCACCTGCCCTAATGTTTCTGTCTTTGGCTCGGTCTCAGATTTTTGCCTAATTACCATCCTGTGAGGGTACTGGCAGATGAAGTATAATGTGGATAAATATGAGGTTATCCACTTTGGTGGTAAAAACAGAGAGACAGACTATTATCTGAATGGTGACAGATTAGGAAAAGGGGAGGTGCAACGAGACCTGGGTGTCATGGTACATCAGTCATTGAAGGTTGGCATGCAGGTACAGCAGGCGGTTAAAAAAGCAAATGGCATGTTGGCCTTCATAGCGAGGGGATTTAAGTACAGGGGCAGGAAGGTGTTGCTACAGTTGTACAGGGCCTTGGTGAGGCCACACCTGGAGTATTGTGTACAGTTTTGGTCTCCTAGTCTGAGGAAGGGCATTCTTGCTATTGAGGGAGTGCAGCGAAGGTTCACCAGACTGACATATCAAGAAAGACTGGATCAACTGGGCTTGTATTCATTGGAGTTCAGAAGAATGAGAGGGGACCTCATAGAAACGTTTAAAATTCTGATGGGTTTAGACAGGTTAAATGCAGGAAGAATGTTCCCAATGTTGGGGAAGTCCAGAACCAGGGGTCACAGTCTCAGGATAAGGGGTCGGTTATTTTGGACTGAGATGAGGAGAAATTTCTTAATTTGGAGGGTAGTGAATCTTTGAAATTCTCTACCCCAAAGGGCTGTGGCTGCTTAGTCGTTGAGTATTTTTAAACCGAGATCGATAGATTTTTGGATTTCAAGGACTATGGGGATAGGGCAGGAAAGTGGAGTTGAGATAGATGATCAGCCATGATCTTATTGAATGGTGGTGCAGGCTCAAGGGGCCGAATGGCCTACTCCTCCTATTTCTTATGTTCTTGGGTTACTCTTATAAAAGCCGTTCATGATTTTGAACAGCTCTATTAAATCTCCCTTAACTGTGTCTGCTCTAAAGGAGAGCATTCTATTCTTCTATTCTCTCCTAAGGCAGTATCTTGTACCTGATGTCCTGTGGTACTTTGTCTCATTGTTGTGATTGGCTATCTCCACAAAGACCCAAGGATCAAACTTGTGATCTTGCTGTGTCTTAGTGCCACACAACGTAGTGCCTTTACTCACTGAATATTGCAGCTGTTGATCCTATAGTTGCCCCCCCCCCCCCCCCAAAACTCTCTTCTGCCTTTCTCATAGTGTAGTTTGGTACTGTTTTGAAGGACAGACAGAAAGGAAAAGGAGGTGAGATAGCACTGTTAATAAAGGATGGGATCAGTGCGTTAGGACTTAAGAACGTAACACAAGAAATAGGAGCAGGATTAGACCATTCGGCCTATCGAGCCTGCCATTCAATAAGGTCATGGCTGATCTGATCATAGACTTGGATCTACTTCTCTGCCCGCTCCCCATAACCCTTTACTCCCTTATCGCTCAAAAATATGTCTATCGCCGCCTTAAATATATTCAAAGACCCAGTCTCCACAGCTCTCTGGGGTGGATAATTCCATAGATTTACAACCCTGAGAAGAAATTCTTCCTCATCTCAGTCTCAGAATAAAGGGCCGCCCATTTAAAACTATGTCCCCTAGTTTTAGTTTCCCCTATGAGTGGAAATATCCTCTCTGCATCCAACTTGTCTAGCCCCCTCATTATCTTATATGTTTCGATAAGATCACCTCTCATTCTTCTGAACTCCAATGTGTATAGGCCCAACCTACTCAACCTATCTTCATAAGTCAACCCCTTCATCTCCGGAATCAATCTAGTGAACCTTCTCTGAACAGCCTCTAATGCAAGTATATCCTTCCTTAAATACGGAGACCAAAACTGTGTATGCAGTTTGGCCTTACTAATAGTGAGAAACGATATTGGCTCAGAGGATCAAGATGTTGAATCAGTTTGGGTGGAGATAAGGAATAAGGGGAAAAAGTCGCTGGTGGGTGCAGTCTATAGGCCCCCTAACAGTAGCTACACTGTTGGACGGAGAATAAGTCAAGAAATAATGGAGGCTTGTAATAAATGAAAGGTAATAATCATGGGCAATTTTAACCTTCATATTGATTGGACAAAGCAAATTGGCCAGGGCAGCCTTGAGGAAGAGCTTGTGGAGTGTATCCGGGATAGTTTCCTTGAACAGTACGTTGCGGAACCAACCAAGGAGCAGGCTATCTTAGATCTGGTACTGTGTAATGAGACAGGATTAATAAATTATCTCGTAGTGAAGGATCCTCTAGGAATGAGTGACCATAATATGATTGAATTTTAAATTCAGTTGGAGGGTGAGAAAGTTGGTTCTCAAACCAGTTTAAATAAAGGAGACTACAAAGGTATGAAGGCAGAGTTGGCTAAAGTGGACTGGGAAGATAGATTAAAATATGGGACGGTTAATGAGCAGTGGCAGACGTTTAAGGAAAATTTTCATAATTCACAACAAAAGTATATCCCAGTGAGAAGGAAAGACTAAGAGAAGGGATAATCATCCGTAGCTAACTAAGGAAATAAGGGAGGGTATTAAATTGAAAACAAGGGCATACAATGTGGCCAAGATTAGTGGGAGGCCAGAGGATTAGGATTGGGATAGACTGTTGGAAAATGATCACCAATGCAACAGTATCAACTCTGGATCAGTTCCTATGGACTGGAGGGTAGCTAATGTAACACCACTTTTTAAAAAAGGAGGGAGAGACAAAACGGGTAATTATAGACCGGTTAGCCTGACATCAGTGGTGCGGAAAATGTTGGAATCAATTATTAAAGATGAAATAGCAATTTCCCATCAATTTACCTAACACAATTTCCCAACTAATAAGGATTTCCTTCAGTTCCTCCTTCTCACTAGACCCTCGGTCCCCTAGTATTTCCGGAAGGTTATTTGTGTCTTCCTTCGTGAAGACAGAACCAAAGTATTTGTTCAACTGGTCTGCCATTTCTTTGTTCCCCATTATAAATTCTGACTGCAAGGGACCTACGTTTGTCTTCACTAATCTTTTTCTCTTCACATCTATAGAAGCTTTTGCAGTCACTTTTTATGTTCCTGGCAAGCTTCCTCTCATACTCTATTTTTCCCCTCCTAATTCTTTGTCCTCCTCTGGTGAATTCTAAATTTCTCCCAGTCCTCTGGTTGCTGATTTTTCTGGCCAATTTATATGCCTCTTCCTTGGATTTAACACTATCCTTAATTTCCCTTGTTAGCCATGGTTGAGCCACCTTCCCCGTTTTATTTTTACTCCAGACAGGGATGTACAATTGTTGAAGTTCATCCATGTAATCTTTAAATGTTTGCCATTGGAATGTTTGCCAGAGAATTCTATGGAAGCTGTGGAGGCTGGGTCTTTGAATATATTTAAGGTGTAGATGGACAGATATTTGAGCGTGAAGGGTTATGGGGAGTGGGGAGGGTAGTGGAGCTGAGTCCATGATCAGATCAGCCATGATCTTATTAAATGGCGGAGCAGGCTCGAGGGGCCAAATGGCCGACTCCTGCTCCTATTATGTTCTGCTTGATCCAGAGTCACCCTTGAAAGCACACCCAGGGCTAGTTTATATTGGGAAGTATTTAATTAAAACCCTTGCACTCGACTGATAGACATCTGCCTTTCCCCATATCGAAGTACAGTCTGATGAGCTGTATGCCAGACCTTGCAAATTAGCTGCATCCTTCAGATGCCATTCCAAGATTTAAAAAATTAAACAAATTCCTGTTCGCCAACAGCTGCCATTAAACTAAAAATAGTTTTTTTTTTCCCCCCTCTTTTGAAGAAGGAAAGGGTTCACAGATGCTGTATGTAGTTATGTCTGCTGTGGTCGCTCGTTTCTTTGTTTTATCCTCCCTGAATTCGTGAGTAGGCTGTAGAATATACTTTTCCCTTGTTCCAAAGCAGTCATTGACAACCAAAGCTTTTTTTTAATATCTAGATGAGTAGAATACAAGGGGGTAGAGGTCATGCCACAGCTGTACAAAGCCCTGGTTAGACCACACTTGGAGTGCTGTGTTCAGTTTTGGGCACCACACTTTAGGAAGGATATATTGGCCTTGGAGAGAGTGCAGCGTAGGTTTACCAGAATGTTACCCGGACTCCAGGAGTTAAATGACAAAAAGGGATTACACAAACTAGTTGGTCGCACGCTTGCTACTGAGTCAAAAGGTTGTGGGTTCAAGTCCCACTACAGAGACTTGAGCACAAAGATCTAGGCTGACACTCCAGTGCAGTATTGTTGGAGGTGCAGTCTTTCGGATGAGGCGTTAAACCTGCTCTCTCAGATGGATGTAAAAGATCCTATGGCACTATTTCGAAGAAAAGCAAGGCTGTTATCCCCAGTGTCCTGGCCAATATTTATCCCTAAAATTAATATCACTACAACAGATTTATCTGGTCATTAATACATTGCTGTTTGTGGGAGCTTGCTGTGCGTAAATTGGCTGCCGCGTTTCCGACATTACAACAGTGACTACAGTGCTTTCAAAATGTTTTTATTTTTTAAATCGCCCAACAATAATTAAAATTTGGTGGAATGAGACTCCACAGTGTAAGGGCTATGAATCTAGAAGTCTCTACCCCAGTGGGCTGTGGAGTCTCAGTCGTTAAGTATATTCAAGATGGAGATTGATAGATTTTTGGATATTAAAGGAATCGCGGGATATGGAGATGGCGCAGGTAAGTGGAATTGAGGTAGCAGATCAGCCATGATCTTATTGAATGGTGGAGCAGACTCGAGGGGCCGAATGGCCTACTCCTCCAATTTCTTATGTTATTAAAGTTAATTTTTAGTGTCCGTGATTGTTTGGCAGTAGTTAAGACTTATTACGCTGTTAAAAATCCACACTTTAGAATGAGCACGCCAAAACTTTTTCTGGCGAGTTTAGTGGGTATGTATCTAAACCCGTTTCAATGCCGAGTGACTCGGCGAGATACTGTTATAGTGAAGCTTCCGGAGGAGCAGGGCCACCCTGACAGCAACTACCCGATCTCTGCATTTATCTGCACATGTGCGATCGCCGGAAGCCGCGGACATACCTTGGCTGCTAGTCTGACAACGTCTCGATTTTAAAAGTCTCATTCTTGTTTTCAAATCCCTCTCTGGCATCGGCCTTCCCTATCTCTTTAATCTCCTCTAGCCTTACAACACCACATTCCCCCGAGGTCTCTGCACTCCTCCAATTCTGACCTCTTGCACGTCTCCGATTTCCATCGCTCCACCATTGGTGGCCGTGCCTTCAGCTGCCTGGGCCATAAGCTCTGGAATTCTCTCCTTCAACCTTTTCTGCTTCTCTCCTCCTTTTAAGATGCTCCTTTAAAACCTACTTCTTTGACCAAACTTTTGGTTATCTGTCCTAATACCTCCTTATGTGGCTCGGTGTCAAATTTTGTTCAATAGCGCTCCTGTGAAGCACTGTGGGACGTTTTACTACATTAAAGGTGCTATATAAATGCACTCTCCAATTTATTCTGGTAACAGTGAGAACTGATAGCCTCATTGTTATTTTTACTGCAAAATTCAGGCCAGTTTCAATAGGATTTAATTAATCATGCACCAATTATATTTTGTACCACTCCCATTGATCCGATTCTCCAGTAAGGTAGATACGACCCGGCACAATGCAAAGGCAGCCAAAACAAAGGAATGCTGTCAGTAGAGTGTAGGGGGAGGGGGGAAGTGGGGCACTCATGATAATGAGCCTCTGTCATTTTGACAGGCTTCTGTCATTTCAGAAGAATTTTTCGGCATGTGTAAAATCCCAGGACCGATTTAGTCAGTCACGAAGTTCGTGTGGCGTGGTGGAATACAGCATTAACTGAGGGAGAGGAGAAAAATTCTCTCTCTGCTGTTTATCTTTTATACAGGTGGTTTTCCACAGGCATCACAGCCCTTTGTCTACTGGCCATCAGTGCTGGTTCCCCAGGGTCTTATTGTACTGGGAAACTCAAAGGCCTCGATTTTAAAATTCTCATCCTTGTTTTCAAATCTCTCCATGGCCTTGCCCCTCCTTATCTCTAATCACCTCTGACCCGACAAGTTTGCAGATGACACTAAGCTGGGTGGTGGTGTGAGCTGTGAGGAGGACACTTAAGAGGCTGCAGGGTGACTTGGACAAGTTAGGTGAGTGGGCAAATGCATGGCAGATGCAGTATAATGCGGATAAATGTGAGGTTATCTATTTTGGGGGCAAAAACACGAAGGCAGACTATTATCTGAATGGCGGCAGACTAGGAAAAGGGGAGGTGCAATGAGACCCTGGGTGTCATGGTTCATCAGTCACTGAAAGTGTACAGCAGGCGGTGAAGAAAGCAAATGGTGTGTTGGCCTTCAGAGCTAGGGGTTTTGAATGCCTTCAGCTGCCTGGACCCTAAGCTCTGGAATTCCCTCCCTAAACCTCTTCGCGTCCCTCTCCTCCTTTAAGATGCTCCTTAAGGGCCCAAATTTCCCCATGAGTTGCACCGTTTTTGGGTGTAACTTGATTTTTCAGGCGTATCTTTTAAATTGCAAATATGGCCATTTAATTTGCGCCAGTGTAAGTGAGTTAGTTAGGATTTTTGTTAGGTCAGTTTTTTTTTTTCAAAAGGGGACGTTCCCAGCCACTTACACTATTTATGCCAATTTGGCCAGAAAACAGTTGTACTAAACTAACTTAGGGCAGCGTGTGTGTCCACTTGTGTCCGCACAGAAAGACCTTACTTACAGATAAGGAATCGGTGCAAGTAACTACATTTAAAGCACCCCCAAACAAAGCACAAAAAGTAATAAGCAATTAATTAACAAATAAAATAGAAGCAACCCTGCCAAGATCAAAGTATAAGCAATCAATAAATAAAAAGTAAAAAAAATAGAAGGAACCTTGCACCCAAACAACATTTCGAGCACCACCAAGCACCAAACAAAGCACAAGCAGTAATAACCATTCAATAAAAACTAAAGAACTGAAGTAAATAATTAAATTAACAAAATTAACAAATAAAGAGTTGAAGTAAATCCTACCTTTGGCCTAGGATAGGGGAGAGAGGATAGGGGAGAGAGAACATGGCTGCCGCCCCACTGACTTTCAACCCTTTTCGGGCGGGAATTGTTTCCTTTTTTGCATTTTTGCCCTTTTCCCCTTTTTGCCCACTGACCTCTTCAAAGAACTTCACACATAAATTATTTGTAATACAACCTAACTGCATGTTGCTGATTATTTATTGATACACAGGATGGGATGTAAGTTAAGCACGTGGCTGTCACTGTATATGTGCTGCTTTAACATGACAAGACCGTCACCAAACCAAACTAACCGCAAAGCCAGCTCAGCATGGCAAGCGACGTCGCTACACGACAAGCTATCCTCGGTCCAAATCACTCGACTGCAGCCAAATACGACCAATCTCTTCCCCACCCCCCCCTCTCTCGCCCCGATCAAAACTCAGTCGCACCAACCTGTTTCTTGCAGCCCTCAGCGGCCGGCCTGTGCAGCAGGCCATTTGGCCTGGGATGGGGGATGGATGCGTTCTGCAGGCATCATCATAATCATCGCAAGCTCGACTGCTCTACTGCGCACGCGAGCAGCTCCCGGCACGGTTTTCAGCGCAGGGCTGTAGCTCCGCCCCCCCCCCCCCCACTCCACGAGGAGCGCCGTGCCAGGACCCGGGACACACAGCAGAGTGGCCAGAATTGAGAGTAAGTTTTTCGGCACCGTTTCCTGGGAGAGTGTGCCAAAAAAAAGGGGTTGGGGAAATTTGGGCCCTAAATCCTTAAAGTCGACGTATTTACTGAAGCATACAGAAGCATAGGCCTTATGCTCTTCATGAGTAAGACAAAGGACCTCCACCAACCTGTCCTCGCCGCCCAGTACTGCTCCCCAGTCATCGAGATCCAGGGCACGGCCCTGGACAACGTAGACCACTTCCCTTATCTCAGGAGCCTCCTATTAACAAGAGCAGGCATTGACGACGAGATCCAACACCGTCTCCAGTGCGCCAGTGCAGCCTTCGGCCGCCTGATGAAAAGACTGTTTGAAGACCAGGCCCTCAAAACTGTCACCAAGCTTATGGTCTACAGGATTGTAGTAATACCTGCCCTCCTGTATGGCTCAGAAGCGTGGACCATGTACAGTAAACACCTCGTTGCTGGAGAAATACCACCAACGATGTCTCCGCGAGATCCTACAAATTCCCTGGGAGGACAGACGCACCAACGTTGGGTGTCCTCGTCCAGGCCAACATCCCTAGCATCGAAGAACTGACCACACTTGATCAGTTCCGCTGGGCAGGCCACATAGTTCGTGTTAAGTATGGAAGAACTCCACAAGACTGAGTACTGTGAGCTAAAACTGATGTGACCTTAGTCTCTTTAATACAACTCCAGAGTGCCTAAGCAGCATGGCAGGCAACCTTTTATACTCCCTTGCACGAGGTGTGCAGGTGACCCTTGGGCCGCCAACAGTTGCGCCCTCTGGTGGCAAGTCTTACACAGTTACAATGTTTACATACATAACAGTTCGCATGCCAGACACGAGACTGCCAAAGCAAGTGCTCTACTCTGAACTCCTTCACAGCAAACGAGCCAAAGGTGGGCAACGGAAACGTTACAAGGACACCCTCCAAAGCCTCCCTGATAAAGTGCAACATCTCCATTGACACCTGGGAGTCCCTGGCCAAAGACCGCCCTAAGTTGGGGAAGTGCATCCAGGAAGGCACTGAGCACCTAGAGTCTCATTCCCAAGAGCGTGCAGAAATCAAGCGCAGGCAGCGGAAAGAGCGTGCGGCAAACCAGTCCCACCCACCCCTTCCCTCAACGACTATCTGTCCCACCTATGACAGGGACTGTGGTTCTCGTATTGGACTGTACAGCCACCTAAGAACTCATGCTAAGAGTGGAAGCAAGTTTTCCTCGATTCCAAGGGACTGCCTATGATGATGAAATCCTACCTCTGTCCAAGCTTTTGGTCTCCTCTCTTAATATCTACTTATGTGGCTCAGTGTCCAATTTTGTATAATGAATGCTCCTGCTAAGCGCCATGGGACATTTTACTACATTAAAGGTGGTATATAAAGGCAAGTTGTGATGCCTGGATTCACTTCCCAAACCATCTGTTAAATTTGTTTCTGCTCAGTTCTTGTCTCCTTGTCCGAGGCAGTTATCTTCTGGCACATTACCCAAAAGACCATTAATTATGTGTAAGTCTTGTCTAAGAGTCGGCTGACTGTTGGGTTCAGATGTAATGTCTTCCCCAATCATGTCGTTGCCCAACATTTACACTTCGGTAGAGCGTGCTGTTTAGCGAGAACCATGGCTGATCTCTTTCCCCGCGCCCCCAAAATCCATCGGTGCTGCAGCCATTTTTCCACATTCTCTTCCCCTCCGTCCCCCCCTCCCCTTCCCCACTCAACATCTCTCCTCCTCCTATATACCATGGCCTCTTTGCAACTGAGGCTTTAAAGCTTTTATCGCTTGGAGTAAGAATAAGCTGCTTCAATCCTGCTGCCCGCCCCCCTCCCTGCCTCTTCTATTCCTGCCCACAAACAATATGGACTCAGCCAGATGTAACAAAGATGCCCTTTGTTTGGCACAGGCACCAGAGAGGCTTGTGCTGCTGGAATCCCCAGACACTGCACTCTTTCTGTCTGCGTAACCGAGATGTTATTATTGGTGCTTGCATTAGTGTTCCGCTGAATGAAAAGGGGCCTTTGGAACAAAGTCATGGAATGCTGGTGGCAAGCGGCAGATTGAAATCTGAGCTTTGTTGGGCCAGAGAAAATGTTTTCATTGGGCTTTCGCTGTTGATGTAAGTGGGATGTGGCTGTGTGCTTGTATGTGTGTTTTGTGCCCTTCCTCTCTTTACATAGAATGACACAGAATTTACAGCACAGCAGGGACAGGCCATTCAGCCCAACCAGTCCGTGTCGATGTTTATGTTCCACACCAGCCTCCTCCCGCCCAACTTCATCTCACCCTAACAACATCCCCTTCTATTCCTTTCTCCCTCATGTGCTTATCTAGCTTCCCCTTAAATGCATCTATCCTATTCACCCCTCCTCTAACAAGTTCCACATTCTCACCACTCTGAGTAAAGAGGTTTCTCCTGAATTCTCTCTTGAATTTATTAGCGACTATCTTATATTTATGGTCCCTAGTTTTGGTCTTCCCCTCAAGTGGAAACATCTTCTCTATGTCTACCCTATCGAACCCCTTCATAATCTTACAGACCTCCATCAGGTCACCCTGCACTGCAGCCTTTCTTCTTCAGTCTTTCCTGATGGCTATATTCTCTCAGTTTTGGTTTCATCCTTGAAATCTTTTTTTTAACGCCATCTCCGGTGCCTCAATATCCTTTTTATATAATATGGCGACCAGAACTGTGTTAGCAGTACTTCGTGTGGTCTAGCCAATGTTTGATACAAGTTTAACATAAAAGCAGTGACTCATCTGAGGTGGTACTTATCCTCCTTCAACCGCCACAAGTGGCCATTCTTCAGGCCTTGACAGCAAAAATTTGCTGGCAAAGTTAACCATAGGAATGATGAGCTCGTCCCTATATGTGTGTACACGCTCTTTTTTTCCCCCATCATTCCATCTCTCTTTCCCGCTCTCCCACTTTCTTGCTTTTTCATTCTTTCTCTTTCTCCCTCTCTCTCTGCCTCTCTTTTTCTTTCTCTCTCTGCCTCTCTTCCTCTTTCTTGTTCCCTCTTTCTCTCTCTATCTCTCCTTCTTTCTTTTACCCTCTCCTCACTGTCTTTCTCTTTTTCGCTTTCATTAGAACATTGGAACCTAGGAACACGAGCCCCTCGAGCCTGTACCGCCATTCAATGAGATCAGGGCTGATCTGTGACCTAACTCGCTATCCTTTTGGCCTATATCCCTTTACCTTTGGTTAGCAAAAGCTATTAGTCTCCGATTTAAAATTAACAATTGATCTAGCATCAATGGCCATTTGCAGAAGAGTGTTCCAAATTCCAACTATCCTTTGTGTGTAGAAGTGTTTCCTAATTTCACTCCTGAAAGGCCTAACTCTAATTTTTAGACTATGCCCCCCGAGTCCGAGAATCCCCAACCAACGGGAATAGTTTCTCTCGAACTACCCTATCTGTTCCCCTTAATATCTTGAAAGCTTTGATCTGATCGCCCCTTAACCTTCTAATTCTAGGGAATACAATGCTAATGTGTGTAATCTCTCTGTAACTTAACCCTTGAAGTCTGGGTTTAACCCTTGAAGTTCATTCTCTGTTCACTATCCCAGTTTCTATCGGGTTGTCACTAGCTTGGAAACAGCAGCAAGGTCTCTGACGGATTTTATTTTTCTCTGTTCCCAATGGGCTGCTGAGGTCAATTGTTCAGCCCCAATCGCTGCCTCAGCTGAGATTAGTGTTGTACAGCTCAGCTCTGGGACAACAGTCTGTTTTTTAGGACTTATTGTTGCAGACCTTTCCCCCGGCCTCCGACCCCCCACCGCCCCAGGGTGTACAGTTTAACTTTGACGGGTCATCTTCCCGTCTGACATTTACTACTTTCCGCCACTCGTGTACACTTTGCAGATATGCAAGATGAGGTAGCAAAGTCTGTGACAGGATCATTCATATTTATTGATCTCTGGTGTTACATGGGTCAGAAAGGAATTGCCATATTTCCAGATGTTCCTATCGAGGAAACCAGCGCATTACTCGCACTCTTCCCATCTGCTTGATGTCTCGGACATCCCAGGCATGCCCAAGCTCCTGTTCCTTTTATGCTACATGGTTGGATTCAATCCTCTGGGCGTTGTGAGGGGAGGGGATGAAATCAGCCTGGGTTCCTGCTCCTGATTGCCATCCAGTGATTTCCCCCCCCCTAACTAGAACGTGGACATTGAGGTGAGGAAAGAGTTGGACTTGGCTTTGACCCTCCCCACCCTCGATTGAATGACCACTTGGATGAAGTGCTGAACCTGCACTCAGTGCAGCTCCAACCCTAGAGAAGGGCAAAAGCTTTTCATTAAAAAAATGTAACAACGAGTGATGAACATAACATGTGCTGTGTCTAGAAGGTACTGTTATGCTTCATGTATTGTATTCTGTGACCGTAGTTAGCAGTAACATTAGATTCACAACATAGTGTTCTTGGAATGCAAACGTTATGCATTCCAATCATCTCTAATGGATGAACACAAGGGCACAGGTTGGATATCTCATTTTGTATTGAGTATAGGAACAGGGAAGTCTTGCTGCAATTGTACAGGGCATTGGTGAGGCCTCACCTGGAATATTATGTTGAGTTTTAGTCTCTTAATCTGAGGAAGGACGTTCTTGCTATTGAGGGAGTGCAGTGAAGGTTCACCAGACTGATTCCAGGGATGGCTGGACTGTCATATGAGGAGAGACTGGATCGACTGGGCCTTTATTCACACGAGTTTCGAAGGATGAGAGAGGCTCTCGTAGAAACATATAAGATTCTGACGGGGCTGGACAGGTTAGATGCAAGAAGAATGTTCCCAATATTGGGGAAGTCCAGAACCAGGGGACACAGTCTTAGGATAAGGGGCAGGCCATTTAGGACTGAGATGAAGAGAAATTTCTTCACTCAGAGAGTTGTTAACCTGTGGAATTCTCTGCCACAGAGAGTTGTTGATGCCAGTTCACTGGATATATTCAAGAGGGAGTTAGATATGGCCCTTGTGGCTAAAGGGATCAAAGAGTATGGTGAGAAAGCAGGAAAGGGGTACTGAGGTGAATGATCAGTCATGATCTTACTGAATGGTGGTGCAGACTTGAAGGGCCGAATGGCCTACTCCTGCACCTATTTTCTATGTTTCTATGTGTTCACATTCATATAACACCATGTGGCTGGAATCCAGATAGTGGAGTGGTCTTAATACCAGATTATATTAACAACTTGTATTTATATAGTGCCTTTAACTTAGTAAAACGTCCCAAGGTGCTTCACAGGAGTGTTATAAGACAAAAATTTGACACCAAGCCACATGAAGAGGTAATAGGACAGGAGGTAGGTTTTAAAGAGCTTGGGGCCTAGGCAGCTGAAGACACTGCCTCTAATGGTGGGGCGAAGGTAATCGGTATGCACAAGAGACCAAAATTGGAGGAACATGGAGATCTTGCAGGATTGTGGAGCTGGAGGAGATTACATGGATAGGGATAGGGTGAAGTCATGGAGGGATTTGAAAACAAGGATGAGAATACATTTTTATTTATTCCAGTTAATCAGTGTTCACTCTGCGGTTTGACAAAGTCTTTGGTTATTTGGGGAATGGACACTGTAGGTGCAGAATTAACAGATGTGAAGCATTTTTTGGTTGGATGCAAGTCTGAGTGAGTTTTTATCAATTGTTACATTAGAAACAGGAGTAGCCCCTCGAGTTGCTCCATCCGCCATACATGTCCGATCGGCACCTCGACTCCACTTACCCACCATTGCTCCATAATCCTTTGATACCCAACAAAAGTTTAGTGGTGCAAACATTAAATTTGACTTCCTCCCTCGCTCTCACAAATTGGGAACGAAAGAGATAGGCTCATTCTCTGGTTTCCCAATGCGATATGCCCCAGTTGCATGTCGATTTGTGCCCATCATTGTACCTAGGGTAGACTACCATCCAGAATTATCCTGGAGTCTCCAGGAATTGAAGATTAATCTCTGGAACACTGCTGCACGCAACCCAGGAGAGAAAACAGAGGCATCAAACAAAACTGTTTTTTTTCACTTTCTTAGAATATTTTCTTTGACTGATTATGAAAACATCGGAGATGGTGAGTAGAAAATAAGGTTGTTTGACTGACGAGTTAAGAATCATCCAATCGGGCAATGGGTCTGTCCGATTTCCAGTGGACGGGGCACCGCAAGGATGGACGTGTCGGGCGACCAATGGTGGGAATGTTCGAGAACACTGACATTGCAAAATCTTGTGGAGACATGGTTGGTATTCCCCCAGTGATTTGAGGTGTCTACTGTATATGGTCCACGTCTCTGAGCCATACAGGAGGGCGGGTATCAAGCTTGGTGCCAGATTTGAGGGCCTGATCTTCGAACACACTCTTCCTCAGGCGACTGGAGGCGGTGTTGGACCTCGTCGTTGATCTGGGAGGGCGCTGAGCACCTCGAGTCTCTTTGCCGAGAGCATGCAGAAAACAAACGCAGGCAGCGGAAGGAGCGTGCGACAAACCAGACTCCCCACCCACCCTTTCCTTCAACGACTGTCTGTCCCACCTGTGACAGAGACTGTAATTCTTGAATTGGACTGTTCAGTCACCTGAGTTAGAGTGGGAGCAAGCTTTCCTCGATTTTCGAGGGACTGCCTACGATGATGATGATGATGGTGGTGGTGGGAGCGTTAGTAGCGGGAGGTCATGCGCCGAAACCTCCTTGCATAGGTCCAGTCAGAGTTGGCACCACTGCGTGCACCCATGCCACTTGTCTGTGGCACTGATGGATGTTGGCTGAGTGCTTCCCAGCGAAGGGCCGTGGGAGGAAACGCGAACGGGCAAATTACCTGGAGCCATTGTCGTGCGGGCTGCCAACATCTTGGCTCTCAGGCTGGTAGAGGCTGGGGAGGATTCCGCCCGTTGAGTGGTGTCAGAGGAAACCAGAATGAGGGGAAGAAGCTGAGGACTCCCTCCAGTCATCCCAAGATTTATCCCTTGCACGCGTCGCATCGACTGGTCTCGGCTGGATGTAGAGGATGCTAATGTTGGCCTCTGTGTCTCTGATCTGCGATGTGCCTCTCCCCGCCCCCGCCACCTCGACTTACACGGCCAAGTTGTCTGCATAATGAATGGCTACTTCAGCGAGCTTCAGGTAGGTCCTAGGTGCCCATGGAGCTGCACCACAGAAATGCCACCTTCAGGAGACGAGGGAGAAGTCAGAAGCTGTTAACCACCCCCCCCCGCCAAAAGAGAGGAAATATTAGACATTCGAGACATTGAAAGAAAGATAGTTCAGGATGCTCCTGTCAGCCACATAGTGGTAAATGAAGCCGTACTCTGCCTGTAGCTCAGACAATGTATAAATAATCACAGGGATGACACGAGTTGAGGGGGGGCCTGCCCAGATAATAAGACCGCCACCAGTCCTGATATATTACTAAGCTATGTCGCCGAACTTCATGCGAAAGACAACTGCCTTTCACAGACCCACTGAGCATCAGCGAGAGAAACAGTACAACCCCTTCCCCTCACCCAGCTCGAGAGATTAATCAGAAAGCTCTTATCAGGAATTAGAAGAGTGATGGCTGGTTGAAAGGTTCTTTTGCGATCAGTGCATTTTGACGACCTTCCTCATTACTTTCCAGGAACTTGTTCTAAATGTGCTGCGGAGCCCTTTAAAAGTATTTCAATATTTTTCTCTGCCCCCCCCCCCCCAAACTACCCAGCTAAATGACTTTCTCCAGAGTCAGATGCTCACAGGTGTAGAAGCAGGACAACAAAGAGCTATTCTCCTAATAGAAAGTATTCCACTGAAGGAGCAATGCACCTGGGACCACTCGGAACGAGGACAAGTGCATTCTTATTTTCCAAGAGAGTCAAATTTCCTCATAACACTGCAGTTTATTAACCTGCTACTGTGCGTGTGTTTTAAGACTCGGTTTCCCAGTGGCTCGGGGGTAAATATGCTGCTTAGTTGTACTTCTGCAACCGTGGCTCAGTGGGCAGAACTCTTGCCTCTGAGTCAGAAGGTTGTGGGTTCAATTCCTGCTCCAGAGTCTTCAGCACAAAGTTGAGGCTGAAACCCTGGTGTTGTACTGAGTGTTGCACTGTCGAAGATGCCTTTTTTTCGGATGAGGCATTAAAACGAGGCCTCGCGGGTGGATGTAAAATATCCCATGGCACTATAAGAGGAGGAGCACGGGAGTTCTGCCTTATTTATTCTGTGTAAATATATTTATTTTAATGTGTAGATCTCCATGTTCCTCCAATTTTGGTCTCTTGCGCATACCGATTACCTTCGCCCCACCATTAGAGGCAGTGTCTTCAGCTGCCTAGGCCCCAAGCTCTTTAAAACCTACCTCCTGTCCTATTACCTCTTCATGTGGCTTGGTGTCAAATTTTTGTCTTATAACACACTCCTGTGAAGCACCTTGGGACGTTGTACTAAGTTAAAGGCACTATATAAATACAAGTTGTTAATATAATCTGGTATTGAAACCACTCCACTATCTGGATTCCAGCCACATGGTGTTATATGAATGTGAACACATAGAAACATAGAAAATAGGTGCAGGAGTAGGCCATTCGGAGGAACATGGGAGTTCACCCTGGTGACCTGGCCAATATTTATCCCTCAACCAGTTATCACATTGACTGTTTGTGGATTCTTGCTGTGTGAAAATTGGCTGCTGGGTTTCCTACATTCCAACAGTGACTACACTTCAAATAAAGTACTTCATCGACTGTAAACGCTTTGTGACATCCTGAGGTTGGGAAAGCTGCCAAAGAAATGCAAGTTCTATTTCATTGTTCAGGAGAACTCCTGTCCTCACTCAATGTTTCTTCCCAGTCAAGCAATCGCATGCACACATCCCAGCCGGATCTTTGGTCAGCTATTCGCAGCTTTCTTTGGGATGAAAGGTCGAGGGATGCAATAATCCTTCTTAAAATGGTACAGTTCAAAACTGCGGCCAGTGGAGCTGAAATGGTTTAATAAAGTGGTTTCTTTGCTCACGCACGGCAATTAAAAAATTAACTAAGGTGTCTGTTGGGCTAAAGCCTCGTCTCGGCTGCTCTGTGGGACATCTCCATCTCTGCATTGTTCAGATTTCTTCCTGGTATTCTAACCCCCTCGCTCACAAAGGGCAATTTACATGTTCCGCTGTGACCCTGTTCTTAGTGTCGGAGATAATGAGCTGAGTGAGCTTCAGGTTTTGGGTAATGGCTGTGCTTAAGGGCAGGTCACTGTGGGCCTGTGGTGTCACACATGCACAAGATAAGGTGGCAGCTTTGCCTTGGTGAAGGAAGATACAGATTTATTTGCAACTCGGACATTACCAGATTCTTGTTTCAGTTAAAATCCAAGTTTAGTCTTCACTTTTTTTATAGTCCATAAACACTTTGTGCCTCTTGGCATTTGTTTTCTTTTTGGAGAGCGGGCAACAAGTGTGTAGTCTTTGGTATATTATCTTAACCGCACAGAAGGAGGCCATTCAGACCATTGTGCCTGTGCTGGCTCTTTGAAAGAGCGATCCAATTAGTCCCGCATCACAACTCTTTCCCCATAGCCCTGCAAATTTCTCCTTTTCAAGTATATATACAATTCCCTTTTGCCAGTTGTGATTGAATCTGCTTTCACCGCCATTGCAGGCACTGCGATCCAGATCACAACAGCTTACTGCGTAAAAAAAATGTCTCCTCATTGTCCCTCATAGAACCATAGAATGGTTACAGCACGGAAGGCCATACATCCCATTGAGCCCGTGCCGACTCTCCGCTTGTCCCACTCCCCCGCCCTTTCCCTGTAGCCCTTCAATTTCTTTTCCTTCAGGGACTTATCCAACTCCCTTTTCAAAGATAAGATTGAATCTGCTTCCACTACCCTTTCGGGCAGTGCATTCCAAATCCCAGTCACGCGCTGCGTAAAAAGGTTTTTTTCTTATGTCATGTTTGCTTCTTTTGCCAGTCACCTTAAATCTGTGTCCTCTGATTCTCGACTCTTTTCTGCCAAGGGGAACAGTTACCCTCAGTTACCCTCTGTCTACTCTGTCCAGACCTTTCAGGTTACCAACCCTCCTCCTGCCAATGGAAGCCTGGCTTGTCCCAGGTTGTCCTCTGCCAAACCAAGGGTACACAGCACCATCCAAGCACTGTGGTTATTCGCCCGGTAACCGGAGGTCCACCTGCATGTTCGGGATATAAAGGGGCAACTGATTTCACAACAGGCTGCAGGCATGGCTTTCCCCGCGCCAACCTGGAGGTGCTTGAGGCCAATTGTACCACCCCTTGCCATGTGACTTGAGAGTAGGCAACTCCGCACAGACTGGAGATCGAGCATCTGGAAGCCACCCTGATCTTCGTGGCTTTGCTACTCGCCCGTTACTCTCTGGGTATTGGGAACGGCGCCCTCTGTATATTGGGGATTTCTATGTCACTTTGCGGCCCATCGTGGAAGAGAGAGAAAAAAAAGACACGAAAAAAAAGAGGGAGAGAAATAGAGAAAGACTCCCATTTCTATAGTGCCTTTCCTGATCTCCGGACGTCCCAAAGCGCTTTACAGCCAATGAAATACTTTTGAAGTGCAGTCAGCTCTGTAATGTAGGAAACTCAGCAGCCAGTTTGCGCACAGCAAACTCCCACAAACAACAATGAGATAATGACGAGCTAATCTGTTTTTGAGGTGTTGGTTGAGGGATAAATATGTGAAACCAAGGAGAGTAGTGATTCAAATGTTTCCAAAAAGAAAAACATTGGAAAGTGTTTGTGATGTCTGGCAGTGAGCTGTGATTGATTAACTCCTTACGGTGTGGCTTAATGAATGTGTGCGTCCACACGCACACTCACACTCGCACTCTCTCACACACTCTCACATTCTCTCACTCACTCTCTCCACTGTTGCCGCTTCCTAATATAATGACATTGACACAATGCCAAAACTGATAGCGTACAATTTCTTATAAATAGCTTCTCCTCTCCCCCTGGGAACCTCATGGGGTCTTCGTGTGCAGCCAAGCAGAATAAGCAGCAGAATTCTGGGATGTCGGAGCCTTATTAGTGTTTGAGCAGATAGGACGGGGAGGAGGGAAAGAGCGAGTGTGGGCAGGGGTCGGCAGTGGTGGGCTTCAGTGTGCCGTGGCTGGGGAGCAAGCGAGGGATGGCTGTGAGAGGAGATCACAGATGGAGCTGCAGACGCTTGAAAAGTCAGTATAGTCTTTGCAGTAAACTGGTTTTACACATGTATCCACTGCTTTGTTTGTTGTTTGATTGGGCTTGCAAGCCTGAAGTGTGAATTCCTTTCAGTGGCATGTTCGTCAAATGAAAGAGCGAGCTTCAGCAAGAACCATGGGAAGTTCTGGCTGCTGTGATGTTTTGAAAAGTTTTTTTGTTGTTGCAAAAATTAGTGTGCGAGCACAGCGAGAATGGCTGACAGTAGGGGAGTGGTGACTGCCCTGGTGTTCCAGGGAGTCCGCCCTGATCCTGGTCTTCCAGGGAGTCTGCCCTAATGTTCTGGGGAACCGTTCCTGGCATTCCAGGGAGCCGGCCCTGCTGTTCCTGCCCCGGCGAGAGGTTCACGGTGCAGGAGCTGGTGGAAATTATTGTCCATCTGACCTCGGACAGTCATCGCTGGACTATGCTGCCGTCTGGCGGATTGCAGAGGGAGCCCGGAGCGGATTGTGTTTCAGGCTGTTAAGAGTGGCTGGAGTGGGATTGTGGTCCAAATAGGCAAGAATGGAAACCAGCAACACCGAGCCTTGGGTGTAAACCGCATTCTCTCTCGAGCATAAATGTGCAATGGGATCGAACTATTTAGAATGTCTCGTAACTGCCAAAATTATCTGTTAACTTTTTTCAAAAAATGTTTTGCATGTCCAACTATTCCTTCACCCACTTGCTAATCTGACCCTTGCTTCCCTCCTTGCCTGTCCAACTCCACCTCACATCCTCCTCCCCCTTCCCCTACCTTTCCCTGTGTCCGTATACTACACGCATTGTACTGTGCAGTGTCAGTACAGTACCCGATGGCATGTGCAGTGTGTGTCAGTACAGTACCCGATGGCACTGTGCAGTGTGTCAGTACAGTACCCGATGGCAGTGTGCAGTTAGTGTCAGTACAGTACTCGATGGCACTGTGCAGTGTCAGTACAGTACCCGATGGCACTGTGCAGTTAGTGTCAGTACAGTACCCGATGGCACTGTGCAGTTAGTCAGTACAGTACCCAATGGCACTGTGCAGTGTCAGTACAGTACCCGATGGCACTGTGTAGTGTTAGTACAGTACCCGATGGCACTGTGCAGTTAGTGTCAGTACAGTACCCGATGGCACTGTGCAGTGTCAGTACAGTACCCGATGGCACTGTGCAGTGTCAGTACAGTACCCGATGGCACTGTGTAGTGTCAGTACAGTACCCGATGGCACTGTGCAGTTAGTCAGTACAGTACCCGATGGCAGTGTGTGTTAGTACAGTACCCGATGGCAGTGTGTAGTTAGTGCCAGTACAGTACCCGATGGCAGTGTTAGTACAGTACCCGATGGCAGTGTTAGTACAGTACCCGATGGCAGTGTGTGTTAGTGTCAGTACAGTACCCGATGGCACTGTGCAGTGTCAGTACAGTACTCGATGGCACTGTGCAGTGTGTGTCAGTACAGTACCCGATGGCACTGTGCAGTTAGTGTCAGTACAGTACTCGATGGCACTGTGTAGTGTCAGTACAGTACCCAATGGCACTGTGTAGTGTCAGTACAGTACCCGATGGCAGTGTGTGTCAGTACAGTACCCGATGGCACTGTGTAGTTAGTGTCAGTACAGTACTCGATGGCACTGTGTAGTTAGTGTCAGTACAGTACTCGATGGCACTGTGTAGTTAGTGTCAGTACAGTACTCGATGGCAGTGTGTAGTGTCAGTACAGTACCCGATGGCACTGTGCAGTTAGTGTCAGTACAGTACCCGATGGCAGTGTGTTAGTACAGTACCCGATGGCACTGTGCAGTGTCAATACAGTACCCGATGGCACTGTGTAGTGTTAGTACAGTACCCGATGGCACTGTATGTTAGTGTCAGTACAGTACCCGATGGCACTGTGCAGTGTCAATACAGTACCCGATGGCACTGTATGTTAGTGTCAGTTCAGTACCCGATGGCACTGTGCAGTGTGTCAGTACAGTACTCGATGGCACTGTGCAGTGTCAGTACAGTACTCGATGGCACTGTGCAGTTAGTGTCAGTACAGTACTCGATGGCACTGTGCAGTTAGTGTCAGTACAGTACCCGATGGCACTGTGCAGTTAGTGTCAGTACAGTACTCGATGGCACTGTGTAGTGTCAGTACAGTACCCGATGGCACTGTGCAGTTAGTGTCAGTACAGTACCCGATGGCAGTGTGTGTTAGTACAGTACCCGATGGCACTGTGTAGTTAGTGCCAGTACAGTACCCGATGGCAGTGTGTTAGTACAGTACCCGATGGCAGTGTGTGTTAGTGTCAGTACAGTACCCGATGGCACTGTGCAGTGTCAGTACAGACTCGATGGCACTGTGCAGTGTCAGTACAGTACCCGATGGCACTGTGTAGTTAGTGTCAGTACAGTACTCGATGGCACTGTGTAGTTAGTGTCAGTACAGTACCCGATGGCACTGTGTAGTTAGTGTCAGTACAGTACCCGATGGCACTGTGCAGTTAGTGTCAGTACAGTACTCGATGGCACTGTGTAGTTAGTGTCAGTACAGTACCCGATGGCACTGTGCAGTTAGTGTCAGTACAGTACTCGATGGCACTGTGCAGTTAGTGTCAATACAGTACTCGATGGCACTGTGCAGTTAGTGTCAGTACAGTACTCGATGGCACTGTGCAGTGTCAGTACAGTACCCGATGGCACTGTGCAGTTAGTGTCAGTACAGTACCCGATGGCAGTGTGTTAGTACAGTACACGATGGCACTGTGTAGTTAGTGCCAGTACAGTACCCGATGGCAGTGTGTTAGTACAGTACCCGATGGCAGTGTGTGTTAGTGTCAGTACAGTACCCGATGGCACTGTGCAGTGTCAGTACAGTACTCGATGGCACTGTGCAGTGTGTGTCAGTACAGTACCCGATGGCACTGTGTAGTTAGTGTCAGTACAGTACCCGATGGCACTGTGCAGTTAGTGTCAATACAGTACTCGATGGCACTGTGCAGTGTCAGTACAGTAACCGATGGCACTGTGCAGTTAGTGTCAGTACAGTACCCGATGGCACTGTGTAGTGTCAGTACAGTACCCGATGGCAGTGTGTCAGTACAGTACCCGATGGCACTGTGCAGTTAGTGTCAGTACAGTACTCGATGGCAGTGTGTAGTGTCAGTACAGTACCCGATGGCACAGTGCAATTAGTGTCAGTACAGTACCCGATGGCAGTGTGTTAGTACAGTACCCGATGGCACTGTGCAGTGTCAATACAGTACCCGATGGCACTGTGTAGTGTTAGTACAGTACCCGATGGCACTGTGCAGTGTGTGTTAGTACAGTACCCGATGACACTGTGCAGTGTGTGTCAGTACAGTATCCGATGACACTGTGCAGTGTGTGTCAGTACAGTACTCGATGGCACTGTGTAGTGTCAGTACTGTACCCGATGGCACTGTATGTTAGTGTCAGTACAGTACCCGGATGGTATTGTGCAGTGTCAGGAGCACGCAGTTATGACGCCTTGGGCTTTAATCCATCCCATTACCTGCGCTCAAACATATGATTCTGAATCATTTCTATTTAATTTTTTTTCCATGAATATTTGAGTTTTTGGTTACCACATAACTTCCAATTCATTTTTTAAATTTCCATTTATCAAGCCGCAGAGCCTTCGATTTATAATGAATCATAAAAATATAAGGCACAGACGAAGACGAGCTACCCAGCCTAATCCCACTTTCCAGCTCTTGGTCCGTAGCCCTGTAGGTTACGGTACTTGAAGCGCACATCCAAGTACTTCTTAAATGTGATGAGGATTTCTGCCTCTCCCACCCTTTCATGCAGTGAGTTCCAGAGCCCCACCTAGGTGAAAACATTTTTCCTCGAATCCTTATACCAATTACTTTCAATCTATGCCCCCTGGTTCTGCACCTCATATATAACACCCACCCTCCAGTTTAGAGTGCGAGTTTCAGAAAACTTGTACCTGTGTGTAAGGAACTCGCCTCCAGTTTTGACCTGAGAACTGTTAGCACGGACATATTTGGTTGTATGCTGTCATTAGGACTGGTTGACTGGATAAGTACACTGAGGAGAGATTTCTTCACTTAGAGGGCTGTGAATCTTTGGAATTCTCTACCCCAGAAGGCTGTGGATGCTCAGTCGTTGAATATATTCTAGACAGAGATCGATAAATTTTTGGATGCTATGGGGATAGTGTGGGAAGGTGCAGTCGAGATAGATAGATCAGCCATGGTCTTCTTGAATGGCAGAGCAGGCTCGAAGGGCCGAATGGACGACTCCTGCTCCTATTTCTTATAATCGCAGATTACAGAAGAGCTATTGCAGGAATAAATTTGCACGGCTATGGTGAAAGGATTGGAGAAGTGGGACTACTTGGTAGCTCTTTGAGAGCTAGCTCAGGCACGTCGGGCTGAATGGCGGCCTCCTGTGCTTCATCATTCTATGATCCTATGAGAAAACTCTAGGTGACTGAAACTGGCGTGCAGTTTTGGCAAGGTTCCAAATGAAAATAAGCCGGAGCCGACTTCAAATGCAGAACATATGCCAATGAAATTAAATGTTGAATCCAAGTAATTACGGAATCTTCACCTTTGGATCACGCTTTGCATTAAAAGAAACAGCACCCATGGGGGGATATAAATGAGAAAGAAATGTAGCAGTTTCTGAAACGTACTTTTTTTTAAAACAAAAAAAATAGGTCGCCAGTGACTAATGTCTTGTGGTGGAGGTTGGAAAAAGGAGCAAAACTAGAGGAGGGGGAAATAAAAACACAAGCTTTAATCTTCCGAGCAGGAACAGCAGGTTTAGAAACACCGGTGCTTTTTGTAGTCTTTCAAAAACAAAAGGGCAGAAGTTGCTTATTGATGAAATATGTCCAGATTTATTTCCAGTCGACCCCTGATTTTGGAAGCCCCTTGGGGCGTTTTACTACGCTGAAGGTGCATATAAATGCAGGTTGTTTATGGTGGTGATTCTGCCGTTTTTCAAATGATTAGGTTATTTTAGTTTTTTTTTTTAAGTTTCACAAAGCTTGAATTCTCCATTGATTTAATTAAGTGATGTAAATAACACAAGGTGATAATTTAGTACACAAAGCAGATTCGAATCATCCATGCACTTCGAGTTAATGGACTTTGAATTAAGAGGAGCAGACTGTGATTTAATGGCCATCATTTCCCGACATGTTTCTGAATTTTTGTCCGATTTGTGCACCTGTGAAGCTCACCTTTTGCGACGTTTACCCAAAGGCACTACAGAAATGCAAGTCGTTGTTTTTGCAGAATGCTTCTTCTGAATTCCTGTACTGAGTTCATGCGATAAGTAACTTGTGCCTTGCGAGTCAAGTGCAGCCCTTAATTTGCCTCATCAAAAGTGTCCTCGCTCAGGCATTCCTGTCCTCAATTAAAACCTCAAAGGGAAGCTATTCCAATCTGCATCAGAATGCTGCTTCTCAGTTCCTTTAGGAGATAATTGATGGCTGGCAGTGAGGCACAAGACATTCATTCAATTCTGATAGCCTAAACCGTCAGCAATTTCATACATGGCAGAACCTGGAGATTGAGTTACTGTCTTAAATTCGCTGCCATTTAGTTTCTCTCTTGAATGACTGATTGATATATCTAAAATTCAATCTGTTGTGCCTTGTGTATGTGGCGGGCGCTTTAAGCAGATTAAGCACAAGTCAAAAGGGTAAGAAAGACTTGCATTTAAATAGCGCCTTTCACGACCTACTGCCAATGAAGTACTTTTGGAGTGTAGTCACTGTTGTAATGTAGGAAACACGGCAACTACTTTGTGCACAGCAAGCTCCCACAAACAGCAGTGTGATAATAACGAATCTGTTATAGAACATAAGAAAAAGAAACACTTGTATTTATATAGCACCTTTCATGACCACAGGATGTCTCAAAGCGCTTTACAGCCAGTGAAGTACTTTTGAAGTGTAGTCACTGTTGTAATGTGGGAAATTCGGCAGCCAATTTGCGCACAGCAAGCTCCCACAAACAGCAATGTGATCATGACCAGATAAACTGTTTTTGTTATGTTGAATGAGGGATAAATATTGGCCAGGACACTGGGGGAGAACTCCCCTACTCTTCTTTGAAATAGTGCCATGGGATCTTTTACGTCCACTTGAGAGCAGACAGGCCTCGGTTTAATGTCTCATCCGAAAGACGGCACCTCTGACACTGCAGCGCTCTCTTAGCACTGCACTGGAGTGTCAGCCTAGATTTTTTTTTGTGCTCAAGTCCCTGGAGTGGGACTTGAACCCACAACCTTCTGACTCTGAGGCTAGAGTACGACCCACTGAGCCACAGCTGACATAAGAAATAGAAGTGATGTTGGTTGAGGGATAAATATTGTCGAGTACTCCAGGGAGTCAGCTTGTCAGAGCTGACCACTGCTGCATTCACCCAACACCCTGAAAGTGACGTTTCCTGAAGGGCATGTGGGAAATTTCACTTTGGAAAAGCCGTTCCTGGCTACGAAGGACTGGTAGAAGGCAGCGCAGATTAGAGGGAATGTTGATCCTAATTGATCCTGAGCTGAGCTTCTGACCCCATATCCTCCGCATCACACACATCGTACACTTCCACCTCCGTAACATTGCCTGTCTCTAACCCTGCCTCAGACTATCTGCTGCTGAAACCTCATTCATGATTTTGTTACCTCTAGACTTATCTATTCCACTGCTCTCCTGACCGGCCTCCCCTTTTCCACCCTCTATAAACTTGAGCTCATCCAAAACTCTGCTGCCTATATCCTAACTCGCACCAGTCCCGTTCTCCCATCACCCCTGGCTCCCAGCCCACTAACTCCTTGAACTTAAAATTCTCATCCTTGTTTTCAAATTCCTCCATGGCCTCGCCCCCTCCCCCCCCCCCCCCCAGCTCTGTAATCTCCAGTCTTTCAACCCCCACGAGAACTCTACGTTCCTCCAACTCTGGCCTCCTGTGCATCCCCAACTCTCTCTGCCCCACCATTGGTGGCTGTGCCTTCAGCCATCTAGCCCCGAAACTCGAATTCCCTCTGTAAATCTCTCCGTGCCTCTCTCCTCTTTAAGATGCTCCTTAAAACCTGCTTCTTTGACCCAGCTTGTCCAAATATCTCATGTGGCTCAGTGTCAAATTTTGGCTCTGCTCCTGTGAAGTGCCTTGCGACTTTTCCCTAGTTAAAGGTGGTGTTGGTAGGGAAGAAAGGAGGAACCGCTCGAGGCATTAACTTCTCTGGGTGCTGTGTGATGTGATTAGACCAAGTGATTTATCACTCAGAAACCAGCATTTTTCTCGTCCATGCAACTTTTACTGTTAAAGTGCTGTATTTAGGCAAACAGTGTCTCCTGCTGCAACTATAAAAATTCATCGGTTTTGTTGTGGAATGTCGTACTGTGTAAAATCGCTTGCCCAAATTTGTGTCACGTCAAAGACTTTTTCCAACCCATTCCCTCACGCCACCCTCTTTCCCCTCCACGAATTGAACACTTGTCCGATCCCTTGGGACTTTCCTGAACGGTCCTCATCTCATCTTGTGATTTACAGCAGCGTGGAACTAATGAAGAATTGCCGGGTTTATTAAGAGCCAGCGATTGCTATCCGCACGTCCTCGGGGGTAACCTGATGCAGTTTCTGATGGGGTCGGAAAAGGGATCAAACCAGCTAGTAATAAAATCATATTTTAGAAATTGTGTGTTGGCCAAGGAGCGATGGCAAGGCATTTCACCAGGGTACGGGAGCATAGTGGTTATCTTACTGGACTAGTAATCCATAGGTCTGGACTAATGATCCAGAGTCGTGAGTTCAAATCCCACCATGGCAGCTGGGGAATTTAAATTCAGTTAATTAAATAAATCTGGAATAAAAAAACATTAGTAATGGTGTTGATGAAACTACCGGATAGTTGTAAAAACCCATCTGGTTCACTAATGTCCTTTACGAAGGAAACCCGCCGTCCTTACACGGTCTGGTTTATATGTGACTCCAGACCCACAGCAATGTGGTTGACCCTCTGAAATGGCGGCTCACCACCACCTTCTCAAGGGCAATTGGGGATGGGCCATAACTGCTGGTTTTGCTGGTGACACCCACATCCCATTTAATGAATAAAATAAAAAGGCTAGTAAGTAGTGGTCTGTGCACATGTTTCCAATCATGAGTTTGCTGAGTGCTGCCTTTTCCATCCTGCAAGGCTGCCAGCGGGCGGGACAGCCAAGGGTGCCTGCTCAGATGGTGACACTGCACGGTCAGTACAGCATTAGTGAGTGAGGTCGACGATCGTGCCACCGTGATTGATATGCGATCCTGGTCAGACCGCATTCATTTTATCTACGCCGTGGCCCCAAGCAAGGAGATTAAGCCCTGTCCGATGTGAGGGCAGTCAGCCAGTTGCCAAAGCTCTGTCAGTGGCACTGGTGCTGGAGATGGTGAGAACACTTGGGGAGGGACCTTTATTTTTGAACCCACTCACCACTCAACCCCTTTCAAGATCAGATTGTGAACTTGCCGCATACGGGAATGCAGACATCAGCTCCGAATCATTCAGCCCCATATCCCTACCGTGTCGGTTCACCAAGCTGCCCCATGATAGGGGCGAAATTCTCGGGAAACAACATTTGAGCCTTTATGAAGCCGACTAACTCGCATTAACGTACCAGGGAGCGGGAGTCCCCATTGTACCCGATGATGTGCGAATAAATTGAGGTTTTTACGGTATTAAGAGGAATTGATGGGATAGATCGAGAGAAACTATTTCCGCTGGTTGGGGAGTCTACGATTGGGGGGCATAGGTCTGGCTCTAATTTTTAAGACTTTCAGGAGTGAGGCTGGGAAACACTTCTACACACAAAGGGTGATAGAAGTTTGGAACTCTCTTCAGCCAAAGGCAATTGATGCCAGATCAATTAATTTTAAACCTGAGATTGATAGATTTTTGCTCACCAAAGGTATGAAGGGGTATGGGGCAAAGGCGGGTATGTGGAGGAAGATCGCAGATCGACCATGTTCTCATTGAATGGCGGAGCAGGCGCTAAATGGCCTACTCCTGTTCCTATGATTGTTAACAGGCGGAACTCTGCAGCCTTTATCTGGTTCCAGGGAAACGATGTGCGATCGTAACTTGCCAAGTGGTTTGTTTCAGTATCAGGAATTGTATTGTTTTGTTCCCCCATCACCCCCAGCAGTCACCGTGAGGAATTGCTGCTAATTAAAACAAGATAACGAACTGATGAGCGCAGGCTTGGAGCGACGCACTGCTGCAGTATCAGATTCATGGTCGAGTGCTTGTTCAGTGTAACCCTTGGCCCCTTTCTCCCTCGCTTCCCTCAAAGTGGCAGATGGGCACATCGTTGCCCTCTTCACAATTCCATCTGGCACGTTTAAACACATGTAAATATAGAACTGAACAGAACAAACTCCTTTAATGGTTTGCGCAGAGATAACTTGGCCAACGATTAAAGCTTGATGCTCTGCTGTGCAAGCATATGCATGCGTTGAATACTTGGCTGCTCTGTGGAAGCCACAGGAGTGTGCTGAGAGTCCGTCAGTGTATGTGAGGTAGCATGCTCTCACTAGACCAGAGGAGCTTTACAGCACAGAAACAGGCCATTGGGTCCAACTAGACTGTGCAGGTGCTCACGTTCCACACGAGCCCCCGTTCCACTTTGGAATGGGCCAGGCAGCCTTGGGCATGTGAGGAAAGAGGGGAAATCGTTGGGAATAGACAAGCAAGGACTCAGCAAGGCTGAGTTCACTCGCTTTGAAGGTGTGTATGTGGTGCACGAATTGGCACCTAGAGGGTTTCTGTTGGCCATAAAAATGTCAGTGTTGACAGAAATCAACTTCTCTTGGCCAGAATCGGTTAATTCTGAAGGCTCTAGAATGAGTAAATGTAACCGTGCATTGCGTTGAGACGGCGGTGTTGCTCAGCTTGGCTTGCGTACAATACTGCAGGCTACACTCCTGAATCGTGAACAGGTCAAATCAACCTCTAATGTCTAGCAGAGCCAAACCACCTCCGCTTTTTGATTGGTCATCTTTTTTCTCCAGTTTACCCACTCCCACCCAGTATTGAGTTACATCCGATGCGGCTTGTCCTTGCATTGGGTTCATTATCTCAAACTTAGGATTATCTTCAAATCTGGAAATTTAAAAAAAAATGATCAGTAAAAGTGATTGTTGTCAAAAAAAAACCAACGGGTTCACGAGTCTCTTTTAGGGAAGGAAACCTGCTATCCTTCCCCAACTCCAGCCCAACATCATTAACAGCCTTCTGATGTGGCTTAGCAAGCCTCTCCGTTGTATCAAACTGTTAGCGCCAGCGGTTCAAGAAGGATGCCCACTACCACATTGGGATGGGCAATAAATGTCGGCCTTGCCAGTGACTCCCACATCCCAAGAATAAATAAGAGATTAAAAGTGCTAGATTTTGAACAATATCCGGACTCCAATTGCTTTCTCCTTACCGCTGTTTGCTCTCCCGTTCTTCTTGCCTCTCCCGAAGTGCTGAGTTTCTCTTGGGCACCAGTTTGCCTCCATTACCGCGTACAGGTGGCCCTTCTTCCTGTGAGAGGGGGGTGGGGGGGGTGGCGAGTGGACGCGGTACCTCGTGATTAGGAGCGTGAACTTTTCCTAATCAAGCCCCAACGCCCCGCCCCCCCCCCCCCCCCCAGGGCCCAGGATACTGAGACCAGTTACAGGCTCCCCACAGCTACCCTGCCCAGATGAGGCCAACTGAACATAGGCAAATCGGCAAATCGGCAAACCTCCTGGTTTCATTATGACTCAGGACCACAGTGTTACCCATTGAGTCATCAAAGAAAGAATTGTGTATAATGGACAGTGTTTTCATTGATATCCACATAATGTGGAGGAACTTTCTTCAGTAGCCATTGAGCCATCATTTTACAGTGATGTTTTTCAGAGGAAGGATTTTCCTCTTTTTTTGAGGTGGGGTTGAATTGTGCCCGTTGAGGCAATGTAGCATCTTTAAGGCTCCCAGGATGGCTAAGTATTTAAAGCAGAGAAAGATGCAGGGCTGTGGGGAGAGAGCAGGACATTGGTTTTCGACTGCTCTAGCAAACAGCCAGCACAGACACACTGGGCCGAGTGGCCTCCTCCTGAGCTGCAAACCTGCTTTGGTGGAGAGAGCTGTGGATGAGGATGAGGGCTTTTACAGATGTGCGATTTAGTGCCGCTGCAATCCACTGTACCGCAAATAGTCTGGGGAAGTGGCATTTCAAATCAATGGTGGGAACGCCAGCTTCGTTTCTCACTAGCCGCAAACCGCACCGAAAACTTGTCTTATGAGGAAAGCTGTTGAAAGGGTCGCAGTGTCGCACCTGCCCACTGTCTCCCCTTAACAAGGAGCGTTATCCCCTTGAATAGAAACTCGGCTCTTAATTGCCGTGGGGGCTGGTCGGAACACTTCATGGCTCATTCATTTCTCAGCTTGACACTTACCCACTGGGTCGTGTCAATCATCGCCGGCTCTGAGACTACCTGAATTGGTGTTACTTAATTCCGCTTAATTGCATCTCTTTGCTGTTCGTGCAGTTGTATAATGAAATCCTGCTATGTACTTGCCGCCTTTGTGTCCCTCTGTTTTCCATTAGCGGCCTTGCCTTCCGCCGCTTGGTCGCTAAGCTGTGGAATTTTCTCCGAGTGTCAGCTGTGGCTCAGTGGGTAGCACTCTCGCCTCTGGGTCAGAAGGCTGTGGGTTCAAGTCCCACTCCAGAGACTTGAACACACACATCGATCTCTGTCACCTCCTTCAGCCTCACATAAGAACATAAGAAATATTAGTAGGAGTAGGCCATTTGGCTCCGCGAGCCTGATCTGCCATTCAATAAGATCATGGCTGACCCCTCCCACCCCACACCGAGATGTCTGTGCTCCTCAAGTTCTGCCATCACTGATTATAACTGTTTAACCATTAGTGGCCGTGCCTTCGGCTGCCTGGCCCCAAGCTCTGCAACTCCCTCCCTAAACCTCGCCACCTCTCTTTCCTCCTTTAAGACTCTCCTTAAAACCTACCTCTTTGACCCATCTGCTGTAATTTCTTCTTTTGTAGCTCGATGTCAAATTTATTTATTTTGTCTTGTAACACTCCTGTGAAGTCCCTTGGGACATTTTACTACATTAAAGATGCTATATAAATACAAGTTGTTGTTGTAGGTTGACACTCCAATACCAAGGGAGTGCTGCGCTGTCGGAGGTGCCGTTGTTCGGACGAGACGTTAAACCCTGTCTGCTCTCTCAGATGGACATAAAAGATCCCACGGCACTATTTTGAAGAAGAGCCGGATTGTTATCCCCGGTGTCCTGGTCAATATTTATCCCTCAATCAACATAATGAGCAGATAATCTGTTTTTGTTATCACATTGCTGTTTGTGGGAGCTTGCTGTGCGCAAATTGGCTGCCATATTTCCCACATTACAACAGTGGTTGTAACACGCTTTGAAACGTCTGGTGGTCGTGAAAGGCGCTATATAAATGCAAGTCTTTCTTTCTAAACCGCCTCAGCTCTTTCCTTTATTATGCTCCATAAAACCTACCTCTTTCTTCAAGCTTTTGGTCACCTGTCCTAATATCTTGCGGCTCGGTGTCAAATTTTGTTTGATAATTGCTCCTGTGAAGCGCATTAGGACGTTTTAATACGTTAAAGGCGCTGTATAAATGCAAGTTGTTTCCCCCCTACCTCACTGTAACTACCCACTCCACATTGGTATTTACATATTCCCCACTTGCTCACCTAACGGTCCAGGCTGTTGCAGGGACACCGTTTTGTTGCTCATGCAGCCCTCCATCACCGCCCACACCAAGATTGCAGCTCGAAGACCCAACTGGCACAGTTGTGTACTCGGCAGATCTGAGCAGGTGCATTTTAAAGATCCATTCATTGCTCTCTCTCCTGCGCTGACGCTGCTAAACACGCTGCTCTCTCTCTCCACTCGATACAAACGCCAAAATACCGCGGATGTTGGAACTCTGAAACAGCAACAGAGAATGCTGGAAACACTCAGCAGGTCAGGCAGCATCTGTGGAGAGAGAAACAGAGTTAAGAGTTTCAGGTCGATGACCTTTCATCAGATCTGGAAGAAGTTAGAGATGTAACAGTTTATAAAAGAAAGACTTGCATTTATATAGCACCTTTCACGACCACTGGACATCTCAAAGCGCTTTACAGCCAACGAAGTACTTTTCAAGTGTGGACACTGTTGTAATGTAGGCATGCGGCAGCCAATTTGCACACAGCAAGCTCCCACAAACAACAATGTGATAATGACCAGATAATCTGTTTTTGTTGTTGATTGAGGGATAAATATCTCTCTTATCTGGAAGGAGGCGAGCATGCTGGGAGATCTCTAGAGATGTCGTAATCGTGACCATCTTCAAAAAAGGGGACAAGTCCAACTGAGGCAACTACAGAGGAATCTCCCTGCTGTCGGCCACTGGGAAAGTCATCGCAAGAATCCTCCTCAACCGTCTTCTCCCCGTGGCTGAAGAGCTCCTCCTAGAGTCACAATGCAGATTCCATCCACTAAGGGGGACAACGGACATGATCTTCACCGCCGACAACTACAAGATAAATGCAAGGAACAGCACCAACCTTTGTACATGGCCTCCTTTGACCTCACAAAGGCCTTTGACACTGTCAACCGGGAGAGACTATGGAGCAGCGTCCTCTGTTTCGGCTGCCCCCAAAAGTTTGTCGTCATCCTCCACCTGCTCCATGATGACATGCAAGCCGGGATCCTGACCGACGGATCCATCACAGACCCAATCCACGTCTGGACCGGGGTCAAGCAGGTCTGCGTCATTGCACCAACGCTCTTCTCGATCAATCTTGCTGCAATGCTCCATTTCATTCTCAACAAGTGCAACTAAACTGTAGAACCAATGGAAACCTGTTCAATCTTCGTCTAGCGCCTCCGGGCTAGATCTAAGGTCATCCCATCCTCTGTCATTGACGTACAAGCCACCTGTAACTGGGTCTGTGGCTCTCGTATTGGACTGTTCAGCCATCAGGGAACTCAATTTGGGAGTGGAAGCAAGTCTTCTTCGATTCCGAGGGACTGCCTATGATGATGACAGCACGTGGACAATGCTTGCATCTGCACACATTTAGAGGCTGAACTCCAAGCCATCATCAACATCTTCACTGAGGCATATGAAAGCATAAGCCTTACACTAAACATCCGTAAGGCAAACGTCCTCCACCAACCTGACCCTGCCACATAACACTGCCCCCGCACCACACCCCCCCCCCCACCCCGCCGCCCCCTCAGTTACTCCACGGCATAGCCTTGGACAACATGGACCATTTTCCATACCTCGGGAGCCCACTATCAGCAAGGTCCAATACCATCTCCAGTGTACCAGCGCAGCTTGAGGCAGAGAGTGTTTGAAGACCAGGACCTCAAATCTGGCACCAAGCTTAGGCTCTACAAGGCAGTAGTGATGCACACCCTCCTATATGGCTCAGACGTGGACCGTATACAGTAGACACTTCAAAACGCTGGAGAAGTACCACCATGCAAATCCCCTGGTAGGATAGACGCACTAAAGTCGGTGTTCTCGCTCAGGCCAGTATTGAAACACTGACCACACTTGACCAGCTCCGGTGGGTGGGCCACATCGTCCACATGCCCGACATGACTCCCGAAGCAAGTTCTTCTGGAAAGGGAAACCAGAGGAAGAACGCCGCCTCCACGGAGTTGGCTTTGCCATCAAAAACAAGCTGGTTGACCGCCTCAAAGACTCCCCCTGTGGTGCTAACGAACGCCTCATGACTCTTCGACTCACCCTATCCCGGAATCAATGCGCCACAGTCATCCGTGCGTACGCCCCAACACTCGATGCAACAAATGAGGCCAAAAAGAGTTTTTACTCCAACCTCTCAAAATCCCTGTCCTGTGTCCCCACGGGCAACAAACTGGTCCTCCTCGGCGACTTCAACGCCAAGGTTGGCAGGGACACAGCCCTCTGGGGAGGCATGATTGGCAGAGAGGGTGTAGGGAAAGCCAACTCCAGCGGTACCCTACTCCTGACAAAATGTCTAGAGCACGAACTTGTCATCACCAACACCTTGTTCCGCCAGAGAGACAAATACAAGGAATCGTGGCAACACCCTCCCTCCAAGCACTGGCACCTGCTCGATTATGTCATTGTCTGAGCCAGGGATCACAAGGATGTGCGCATCACCCGCGCTATGACAGGAGCCGACGACTGCTGGACAGACCACTGCCTAATCCGATCCATCATCGACATTAACATAGCCCCAAAGCGGAGGGGGCAGCAGAAGCAGTGCCGCAAAAATAGTCAATGGCAGGGCACTCAAAGAGCTAGCTAAGAGAGCCCTATACAGCCAGTGCCTCACAGCTAAACTGGCGTGCCTTGATGACCTGAGACGCAGAATGCCCACAGCGCTGGGTCTGCTCTCCAGGCCTCCATAACCAGTGCCTGCAAAGAAACACTTGGTTACTCAACCAGGAAACACCAGGACTGGTTTGATGAGAATGATCAGGAGATCCAAGAGCTAATGGATCGCAAGCGCAGGGCGTTTCTGAGCCTTAAACAATAGCCCAACTCGGGAGCAGCAAGGCAGCATTAGAGGCGGCTCACGGCTGAGGTCCAACAAAAAACCCGGGACCTAAAGAACAGGTGGTGGATGGGGAAAGCACAGGAGTCACAGCAGCTGGCCGACAGCCATGATGTGCGAGGATTCTTCATCGCAGTCAAGGCCACCTATGGGCCAAACACCGAAGGCCCCACTCCACTGCTGGCCAAGAATGGGGAAACACTCATCAAGGACATTGAGGCAGTCAGGGCCCGCTGGAAGGAACACTTCGAAGATGATCTCAGTCGAGACTCTGCCTTTGACTTGAGTGTTCTCGACTTCATCCCGCAGCATGCTACCACCTCAGTAAAACCCCAACACTGAACAAGGTAGAAAAAGCCACAAGACAGTTTAAAAACAACAAGGCTACAGGTGCGGACAGAATCCCCGCTGAGGCATTGAAGTATGGCGGAGAGGCACTGCTGGCGCGAATACACGACCTCATCTCGCTCATCTGGAGGGAGGAGAGTATGCCGGGAGATCTCAGAGATGCAGTGATCGTGGCCATCTTTAAAAAAGGGGACAAGTCCGACTGCGGCAACTACAGAGGACTCTCCCTGCTATCAGCCACTGGGAAAGTCGTCGCTAGAGTCCTCCTCAACCATCTTCCTGTGGCCGAGGAGCTCCTCCCAGAGTCACAGTGCGGATTTCGTCCCCTACGGGGCATAAAGGACATGATTTTTGTAGCGCGACAGCTACAAGAAAAATGCAGGGAACAGCGCCATCCCTTTATACATGGCCGCCTTCGACCTTACAAAGGCCTTTGACACTGTCAACCGTGAGGATCGATGGAGCATCCGCCTCTGTTTCGGATGCCCCCAAATGTTCGTCACCATCTTCCGCCTGCTCCACGACGACATGCAGGCCGTGATCCTTACCAACGGATCTATTACAGACCCAATCCACATCCGGACCGGGGTCAAACAAGGCTGCGTCATCGCTCCAATCCTCTTCTCAATCTTTATCCCCTACGTGCTCCACCTCACAGTCAACAAGCTCCCCGCTGGAGTGGAACTAAACTACAGAACCAGTAGGAACCTGTTCAACCTGTACCATCTCCAGGCCAGGTCCAAAACCACCCCAACCTCTGTCGTCGAGCTACAGTACGCGGACAACGCCTGCGTCTGCGTACATAGAGGCTGAACTCCAGGACATAGTCGACGTGTTTACTGAGGCGTACGAAAGCATAGGCCTTACGCTAAACATCCCTAAGACAAAGGTCCTCCATCAACCTGTCCTGACTGTACAGCAATGCCCTCCAGTCATCAAGATCCACGGCGTGGCCCTGGACACCGTGGACCAGAGACATGGACCATGTACAGTAAACACCTCAAGTTGCTGGAGAAATACCACCAAAGATGTCTCCACAAGATCCTACAAATCTTCTGGGAAGACAGGCACACCAACATCAGCGTCCTCGTCCAGGCTAACATCCCCAGTATTGAAGAACTGACCACACTCGATCAGCTCCGCTGGGCAGGCCACATAGTTCGCATGCCGGACACGAGACTCCCAAAGCAAGTGCTCTACTCTGAGCTCCTTCATGGCAAACGAGCTAAAGGTGGGCATTGGAAACGCTACAAGGACACCCTCAAAGCCTCCCTGATAAAGTGCGACATCCCCACTGACACCAAGACCGCTTTAAGTGGAGAAAGTGCATCCGGGAGGGCGCTGAACACCTCTCGTCTCAACGCCGAGAGCACGCAGAAATCAAGCGCAGGCAGCGGAAAGACTGTGCGGCAAACCAGTCCCACCCACCCCTTTCCCTCAACGACAATCTGTCCCACCTGTGACAGAGTCTGTGGCTCTCGTATTGGACTGTTCAGCCACCAAAGAACTCACTTCAGGAGTGGAAGCAAGTCTTCCGTGATTCCGATGATGATGACTCTACTCGAAACTCTTACACGGCAAGCGAGTCCCAGGTGTGCAGAGGAAACGTTTCAAGGACACCCCTCAAAGCCTCCTTGATTAAAGTGCAACATCCCCACCGGCACCTGGGAATCCCTGGCCCAAGACCGCCCAAAGTGGAGGAAGAGCATCCGGGAGGGCGCTGAGAGCATGAGGAAATCAAACGCCGGCAGCGGAAGGAGCGTGCGGCAAACCAGCCCACCCTTTCCTTCAACCACTGTGTGTACCAACTGTTATTCCTGCATTCGACTGTACAGTCACCTGAGAACTCACTTTTGGAGTGGAAGCAAGTCTTCCTTGATTTCGAGGGACTGCCGGTGATAATGAAATATTGACCAGGACACCAGGCATAATTCCTGTGCTCTTCTTTGAAATAGTGCCGTGGGATCTTTTACGTCCACCTGACAGAGCAGACGGGGCCTCGATTTAACGTCTCATCCGAAAGACGGCAACTCCGACAGTGCTGCACTGGAGTGTCAGCCTAGGTTTATGTGCTCAAGTCCCTGAAATGGGGTTTGAACCCACAACCTTCTGACTCAGAGGCAAGTGTGCTACCCTCTGAGCTACAGCTGACACCACTGATAAGTAAGTGCAGAGCTAGGGATAAAGGTTGGGGGTGTGTGGGGTCGGGGGGGGAGGGGAGGGAGAAAGAGACAAAAGATCAAAAGGAAAGATCTATGGTGGGCTGCAAGGCAGGAGTGATTAAATGACAGAAGGTGCAAGGCAAAATGGGGTGGTAATGGGACAAATAAAGACACAAAAGATGGGTCTGGTGGAGATGTATATGGCACCTCGAGCCTCGTCGCCAAGAGCATGCAGCAACCAAGCGCAGGCAGCGGAAGGAACGTGCGGCAAACCAGACTCCCCACCCACCCTTTCCTTCGACCACTGTCTGTCCCACCTGTGACAGAGACTGTAATTCCCGTATTGGACTGGAGTCACCTGAGAACTCAGTTTTGGAGTGGAAGCAAGTCTTCCTCGATTTCGAGGGACTGCCTCATGATGATGATGATGATGGTGAAATGGCACCAGCAGCTGCTGTTTGAGAAAATGGGAGCAGTGAACTTGTTGAACTTAGTGTTGAGGCTGGAAGGTTGTAAAATGCCTCGTCGAAAGATGAGGTGCTGTTATCCCCTGCTGGCGTTACCGAGGCGACTATCGACAGCTCTTGTCATTGCCCAATCGCTGCACACCCAGTCTCTTGACACAACCAGTGTCAGCTGCATTCCTGTTTGGTTGCGAGCTGGAATCTGACCTCGAGGAGAGGATGATATTGTGCAGCCCCGCTGCATTCCTTCCGCAGTGGCCCCGACAAGACCCTTCCGATTCCGGCCTGCTCCACCAACGCAGCAGGAATCCCAAGTCTGCCACATGGTATCCCCACACGTGCCAACATCATTTATAATTAAAAAGCTGATCGGTTTTATTGAATATTCATTTGAAGTCATTAAAAAGGCTAGGTTCCCTCCCACACACGGTTTATTTAAATGCTCGTTCATCATCCCGAATTAATGGCCCCACTGAGAGAGCCCCAGCTGCTTCACTCTCATTTGATGCAAATAATAATTGGCGAGCAGAGGCGAGCAAAAGGGACCAGAGATCGCAAATGTGCTGCTGCGGGGTTCTATCATTATTTCAATTACAAATTAGTTTTGCCCGTTATGCCAGATTTTGCCTGCGGTCCGGATCTGAGTGGTTTATATACCGCTCCATCACCTAATCAGCCAGCTGGTGATAGGCTGGAGAGGGACAGGGAGCGAGAAGTTGTGTCCAACAATAACAACAACTTGCATTTATAGATAGAAAGAATTACTTGCATTTATATAACGCCTTTCACAACCATTACAGCCAATTAAGTAATAACTTAATAACGTCACTGTTTTAATGTAGGAAACGAGCAGCCAAATTGCGCACAGCAAAGTGATAATGACCAGATCATCTTTTTATTTTAGTGATGATTGAGGGATAAGTATTGGCCAGGACACCAGGGATAACTCCCCTGCTCTTCTTCAAAATAGTGCCATGGGATATTTTACCTTCACCTGAGAGGGCAGACGGGGCCTCGGTTTAATGTCTCATCCAAAAGAGCGCACCTCCGACAGCACTGCACTGGAGTATCGGCTTAGATTTTGTGCTCAAGCATCAGGAATTGGACGAGAACCCACAACCTCCTGACTCCGATGTGAGTTACCCACTGAGCCATTTCTGACATTTATACAGTGTCTTTAATGGAGTAAAATGTCCCGAGGCGCTTCACAGGAGCATCATCAGACAGAATTTGACACCGAGCCACATAAGGAGATATTAGGACAGGTGACCAAAAGCTTGGTCAAAGGAGCATCTTAAAGGAGAAGGGAGAAGCGGAGAGGTTTCAGGAGGGAATTCCCGAGCTGGGGGTCCAGGCAGCTGAAGGCACGGCCGCCAATGGTGGAGCAAAGGAAGTGGGGGAGACACAAAACGGCAACGTTGGATGAATGCAGAGACTACGAAGGGCCGTAAGACTGGACGAATCTTCAGAAATATCACCATATTTATTGACATATAAAAGCAAAAATAATGCGTGGCTGCAAATCTGAGGTAAAAACAGAAAATGCTGGAAACACTCAGCAGGTCAGGCAGCGTCTGTGGAGAGAGAAACAGAGTTAGAGTTTCAGGTCAATGTGCTCTCGTCAGAACTCTTTATTGAATTCAGTTTGATAACTTGCTATGGTGGGATTTGAACACACAATCTATGGGCTGGTTGTCCAGTCCCATAACCACTACACTCCATCATCATCATCATCATCATAGGCAGTCCCTCGGAATCGAGGAAGACTTGCTTCCACTCTCAAAAACGAGTCCTTAAGTGGCTGAACAGTCTAATACGAGAACCACAGTCCCTGTTACAGGTGGGACAGATAGTCGTTGAGGGAAGGGGTGGGTGGGATTGGTTTGCTGCAAGCTCTTTCCGCTGCCTGCGCTTGATTTCTGCATGCTCTCGGCGACGAGACTTGAGGTGCTCAGCGCCCTCTCGGATGCACTTCCTCCACTTAGGGCGGTCTTTGGCCAGGGGCTCCCAGGTATCAGTGGGGATGTTACACTTTATCAGGGAGGCTTTGAGGGTGTCCTTGTAACGTTTCCACTGCCCACCTATGGCTCGTTTGCCGTGAAGGAGTTCCGAGTAGAGCGCTTGCTTTGGGAGTCTCGTGTCAGGCACGCGAACAATGTGGCCTGCCCAGCGGAGCTGATCGAGTGTGGTCAGTGCCCCACCACACCCTGCAACCACTGTCTGTCTTTTAATAGCAGAACATCAACAGGTGCCCACCGCTGTGTTTATAAGTGCGGCTTGATAATGAGTCGATGATAACGAGCTAGCCTTGTGGCCCTGTTGTTCCTAACTGGCGCGGGTTAGAGCTCCCGCTATCATTTAAAGCGCTTTAGTGCCAGTTTCCAGAGATCGTCGGAAACATTCCAAGGCACTTCTGAGCTGTGAGGAGAAGCAAATGTCGGGTCAAGAAAGAAAAGTCTTAACGGGGGATAATAAACGTGGCTAAATCAGCCATGTTCTATTTGGAGGTGCAGACATTTGTTGCACCCATTAAACCTAGGGTACGGTAGCATAGTGGTTATGTTACTGGGCTCGTAATCCAGAGGCCTGTACTAATGATCCAGAGACATGAGTTCAATCCCACTACAGCTAGTATCAGTAATGGTGACCATTGCCACCAACTACTGATTGTTGTAAAAAAAACAAGATAAAAGTTCACGGGGTTGAGGGTAATATATTAATGTGGATAGAGGATTGGCTAATTAACTGAAAACAGAGAGTGGGAATAAATGGGTCATTTTGCGGTTGGCAAACAGTGACTAGTAAGGTGCTGGGGCCTCAACTATTACAATCTATATTAATGACTTGGATGAAGGGACCGAGTTTGCTGATGATACAAAGATGGGTAAGAAAGCAAATTGTGAGGAGAACACACAAAATCTGTACCGGGATATAGACAGGCTAAGTGGGCAAAAATTTAGCAGATGGAGTATAATGTTGAAAAGTGTGAGGTCATGCACTTTGGCAGTAAAAATAGAAAAGCAAATTATAATTTAAATGGAGAAAAATTGCAATGTGCTTCAGTACAGAGGGGCCTGGGGGTCCTTGTGCATGAAACTCTTTTAGCTGAAACACAAAAAGTGAGTATGCAGGTGCAGTAAGTGATCAGGAAGACAAATGGAATGTTGGCCTTTATTACAAGGGGGATAGAGTATAAAAGCAGAGAAGTCCTGCTGCAACTGTACAGGGTATTGGTGAGACCACATCTGGAGTACTGCGTACAGTTTTGGTCTCCGTATTTAAGAAATGATATACTTGCATTGAAGGCAGTTCAGAGAAGGTTCACTAGGTTGATTCCAGAGATGAGGGGGTTGACTTATGAAGATAGGTTGGGTCAATACTCATTGGAGTTCAGAAGAATGAGAAATGATCTTATCAAAGCATATAAGATAATGGGAGGGCTGGATAAGTTGGATGCAAAGAGTATATTTCCACTCATAGGGGAAACTAAAACTAGGGGGCATAGTCTCAGGATAAGGGGCTGCCCATTTAAAACTGAGATGAGGAGGAATTTCTCAGGGTTGTAAATCTATAGAATTGTCCCCGGAGAGCTGAGGAGGCTGAGTCATTGAATATATTTAAGCCGGAGATGGACAGATTTTTGAGCGATTAAGGGAATAAAGGGTTATGGGGAGCGGGCATAATCAGATCCGCCATGAACTTATTGAATAGCGGAGCAGGCTCGAAGGTTCCCATGACCTACTCCTGCTTCTATTTCTTGTGTAAAACCCATCTGCTTCGCTCAATGACCTTTAGCGAAGGAAATCTGCCGTCCTTACCCGGTCTGGCCTATATGTGACTCCAGACCCACAGCAATGTGGTTGACTCTTAACTGCCCTCTGAAATGACCTAGGAAACCACTCAGTTGTACCAAACTATTAAGACCATCATAAGGACTGCAGCGGTTCAAGAAAGCAACTCACTCACCACCACCTTCTCGAGGACAATTAGGGATGGGTATTAAATCCCACGTCCCACGAATAAATGTTTTTTAAAAAAGCACACACGGGGTTGGGTGAGTTTCAGCAAGGTATTTCCAGAGAAAGGAGGGTGCATCAACTATTTTGTTGCGCTTGACGGTAGCTTATCAGTAATGGTGGGTTGGCAAACTGGCCCAGAATAAATACTGGGTGCACCTACCGTCAGCGGGAGGAAAGTGGGGGAAGCACAAATTCTATCACCAAAATAACACTTGGTATTGTTTAAAAGATGTAGGGTTCCTGTTACTTTTTGTCAGTTCATTAAGGGCATATCTTAATGTACATTATTATGTGGCTTGTCCCTTTTGAAGAAATACTACTGAACTCCAAAGAGTTTTAGAGAGCTTAGTGTCATCTAGTGTTTGCAGAAAACAAAATCCTCTGTGTGACTGATTGCATCGGGTGTGACTAGAGACATACTTTGAGTGGGATGTACTGTTTGATAAATCTTCATTATGCCTCACACATTTTGTTTAAGGATTATCCTGGGGTAAATCATTCATCAGTGACGAAAATTGAAGCACTCGGCAGCGAGTATGTTGTGCCAGCGCAATTGAATAAATCTATTTGATTGCAGGATTAGTTCATGATTAATATATTCTGATGTCTTTCAATCTTAAAACACGATCTGGTTTATTTGTAGGTACTTTACATATAGGCACCCACGGGGCCCGGACCATTAGCTGAAGTGGAGTTAGAGATCCCCAAATTGGACACATGAGAAACCAGAATTGTTGCTTTCAAAAATGAAGTATATAACATCCAAAAATCAGAGTTTTATTATTGAAATGTATGGAATCTGGTATTGAAAGAGGAATTGTTGCCCTGATTACACAGGATATACAGCACAGAAACAGGCTATTCAGCCCAACCAGTCCATGCCGGTGTTTATGCTACACTCGAGATGCCTCCTGTCTTTTCTCATCTAAATCTATCGGCATAACCCTCTATTCTTTTCTTCTTATGCTTGTCTAACCTCCCCTTAAATGCATTGATACTATTCGCTTCAACCACTCCATGTGGTAGTGAAGTTCCACATTCTCACCACTCTCTGGGTAAAGAATCTTCTTCAGGGATCCCCTGTTGGATTTCTTGGTGACTATCTTATATTGATAGTCCCTAGTTTTTCTCTTCCCCACAAGTGGAAACATTCTCTTTGTATCTACTTCCAAAACCTTTCATAATTTTAAAATCTTGAAGGTCAACTCTCAGCCTTGTCGTTTTAAGAGAAAAGAAACCCAGCTTGTTCTTCCTTTCCTGATAGGTATACCCTCTGGTATCTTCCTTGCACCTTCTCCAGTGCTTCTATATCCTTTTTAAAATAGGATAACCAGAATTGTGGTCCCCCTATTATACAAGAACTTTTTTTTTTAAGGGTGTATGCTAGTATACTATAGTATAGTAGTCATGAATTCAAATCCCACCACGGCAAATGATTTAATAGAATTACATAGCATATACAGCACAGAAACTGGCCATTCAGCCCAACTGGTCTATGACGGTGTTTATGCTCCACAAGATCCTCCTCTTACCCTGATTCAAATAAACTTTATCAGCATGCTCTTCTATTCCTTATGCCTGTTCAGCCTTTCACATCCTCTCAGTTCCCACATACAGGGTAGGATAAAGAAAAAAAGGCAGGCTGATGACTGATACCGTGGGCTCAGTACGGCAGAAAGTCTTGGAGTATAGAATGTGCAGGGGTGCAATTAAAAAGGACATTAGGAATGCAATGAGAGAGCAAGAAAAAATGTTGGCAAGGAAAAGCCAAAGATGTTTTATAAATACATTAGAGCAAGAGGATAACTAGAGAAAGAGTGGGGCCTATTCGAGACCAAAAAGGTAATGTGTGTGTGGAGGCAGAAGATGTGGGTATGGTTCTGAATGAATACTTTGCGTCTGTTTTCACAAAAGAGAGGAGCGATACAGACATTGCAATCCAGGAGGAGGAGTAAAATATTAAATTAAATAAACATAGTGAGAAAGGAAGTATTAAGGGGCTTAGCAGCTTTGAATGGATAAATCCCCAGGACCGGATGAAATGTATCCCAGGATGTTGAGAAGCAAAGGAGGAAACAGCAAAGGCTCTGACGATAATTTTCTAATCCTCTCTGGCTACAGGTGTGGTGCTGTGGAGGACTGCTAAATGTACCGTTGTTTAAGAAGGGAGAAAGGGATAGACCAGATAATTACAGGCCAGTCAGCCTAACCTTGGTGGTGGGAAAATTATTGGAAACAATTCTGATGGACAGGATATACCTTCATTTAGAAAAATACGGATTAATCAAGAATCAAGCATGAATTTGTTTAGGGAAGATCATGTCTGACTAACATTGAATTTTTTGAGGAGGTAACAAGGAGGGTTGATGAGGGTAGTGCGTTTGATGTAGTGTATATGGATTTTATCAAGGCTTTTAATAAGGTCCCACATATGCAGACTGGTTATAAAAGTAAAAGCCCATGGGATCCAGGGCAAAGTGGCAAGTTAGATGCAAATTTGGCTCACCGGCAGGAAGCAAAGGGTAATGATTGATGGGTGTTTTTGTGACTGGAAGGCTGTATCCAGTGGGGTCCCGCAGGTCTCAGTACTGGGTCCCTTGCTTTTTATGGTATATATCAATGATTTAGACTTGAATGTAGGAGGTATGATTAAGAAGTTTGCTGATGATACAAAAATAATTTGTGTGGTTGATAATAAAGAAAACTGTGGAATGCAGGAAGATATCAGTCAACTGGTCAGGTGGGTAGAACAGTGACAAATGGAATTCAACCCTGAGAAATGTGAGGTAATGCATTTGGGGAGGGCTAACCAGGCAAGGGAATACACATTAAATGGTAGGACACTGAAAAGTGCAGAGAGACAAAGGGACCTTTGGAGTGCAGGTCCACAGATCCCTGAAGGAAGCAGACTGGGTAGATCAGGTGATGAAGAAGGAATATGGAATACTTGCCTTTATTAGTCGAGGCATAGAATACAAGAGCAAGAAAGTTATGCTTGAACTCTATAAAACATGAGTAAGGAACAGCTAGAGTACTGTGTGCAGTTCTGGCCACCTCATTACAGGAAAGATGTACAGGAGAGGGTACAGAAGAGATCTACGAGGATGTTGCCTGGTCTAGAAAATTTAGCCATGAGGAAAGATTGAATAGGCTGGGTTTGTTTTCCTTGGAACAGAGGAGGCTGAGGGGAGACCTAATTGAGGTGTATAAAATTGAGGGGCCTGGATAGAGTGGATAGGAAGGATCTATTTCTCTTGGCAGAGGGGTCAACAACCAGGGGACATTGATTTAAAGTAATTGGTAAGAGGTTTAGAAGAGATATGAGGAGAAATTTCTTCACCCAGAGGGTGGTGGGGGTCTGGAACTCACTGCCTGAAAGGGTGGTAGAGACAGAAACCCTCACCACATTTAAGGGATACTTGAATATTGCACTTAAAGTGCCGTAACCTATAGGGCTACGGACCAAGAACTGGAAAGTGGGATTAGGCTGGATAGCTCTGTTGGCCTGGGTGGACATGATGGGCCGAAATGGCCTCCTTCCATTCTGTAAATTCCTATGATTCTATGATCCTCGTGAATCTTTGTTGCATCTGCTCCACTGACTCTATATCCTTATAATATGGAGACCAGAACTGTTTTTATTGAAATGGATTTCCTGTGATTAGGGTTTGACATATTCCTGGAGTTTTCATCACATGAACTCTTTCCTCCAAAAAGCTCCTCCAGTCAAACAGCCTTTTTTCTCCCAAACCAATATTTTTATGATGAATAAACAACAACGTTTTAACGCCTGTATGATTTTCTTTCTCCTGTGTTGCTTGCAGCACTGTCTGGGAGATTAATCCTTTAATCCTGGAGACTCTAGGACAATCCTGGTGAGTTGGCAACCCTCAAGTGGGATCCTTCCTGGTTTGTGGGGCTCAAAGATGGAGACCTAACCGCTGAATTATCGGAAGAGCCACTTCTCTTCTGTCATGTGATACCAGCACACATTCCTCAGTATGTAGAACAGAAGTACCTCACCGGCACCCTTTAATAAGATGTATTTTAAGCATAGATGGAAGCCATTTGGCCCATCGAGTCTGCTCTTTCGATGAGCAATCCAGTTAGTCCCACTCTCCCGCTCTTTTCCCAGATCCCTGCAAGTATTTATCCAATTCTCTTGTGAAAGCCACTCTTGAATATGCCTCCACCACCCTTTCAGGCCGTGCGTTCCAGATCTTAACCATTCCCTGCGTAAAAAAAAAGGTTTTCCTCACGTTGCCTCTGGTTCTTTTGCCAATCACCTTAAATCTCTTCCCTTTCGTTATCGACCCTTCAGCCATTGGAAACAATTTCCCCTTATTTACTCTCTCTAAATATTTCAGCAGGCTGGAAGGGAAAGATGGGGAGAATTAAAACTGTTTCTGCTTATACTATGCTGCTCTATAGAAAGTGCTTTTGTTGGATGAACTTAATCAGAAATAATAAGCCTTGAGGAACACTAACTTAACAAAGGATGATCGGATCCCAGTGTGCAGGGGATTGCATGGTAGTAATCAAAATCGAAGGGTTCCAGTAACATTGTAAAGATGATAGCTAAGATTCTTACTCAGCTGAAGCCGGAGATTCAGAGTATGTGCACAAAATAACGGTATAATTATTGTGTTGCTATGAATTCTTTTTCTCTATTTCAATAACATTATTAAAAAATGTTCCCTCTCAATTTTATTTGGGGCGCGCTGTCGCTTTAAGGGGCTGCACGGCCCATTCAAATTACCGCGCAGTCCCGTTTTCCCCGCTGTGAAGCCAGCAAGCGGGGGAGCTCCAGAACATCGCCGCACAGCTAAACGGCAACATTGATTATAAACCTCACAGATGATGATTGAGTAGGTTCTCACTCATAACACACTGGTCATGAATTCTTAACCTCAGTTTGCTGTCTGTGCTCATCCAGAGCTCAGCTGCCCGTGTCCTGACTCGCATCAAGACTCATTTCCCCCCATCACCCTTGCACTCGCTGACCTACATTGGCACCTAGTCTGGCAACACTTCAATTTTAAAATTCTCATCCTTGTCTTCAAATCCCTCCATGGCCTCACCCCTCTGTATCTCTGTCATCCCCTCCAGCTCCACAACCCTCCGTGATATCTGCACTCCTCCAATTCTGGTCTCTTAAGCATCCCTGATTATAATCGCTCAACCATTGGTACTGTGCCTTTAGCTGCCTAGGTCCCAAGCTCTGAATTCCCTCACTAAACCTCTCCGCCTCTCTACACCTCTCTCCTCCTATAAGATGCTCGTTAAAACCTACCTAAAACAGGAAGGGAAGTGGACCCGAGTCCATGAGTGCATTAAATGTCGGAGCGGGCTCGAGGGTCCGTATGGCCTACTCCTGCTGCTATTTCTTATCTTCTTATGTACCTCTTGGACCAAGCTCCTTATGTGGCTTAAATGTTTGATAATACTCCTGTGAAGCACCTTAGGTCGTTTCACTACTTTAAAGGCGCTATATAAATACAAGTTATTGTTGTAAAAACGATAGCAGTCCCAAGAAACAGCTCATTGAAGTTTTCCACAGAGGCCTTTGCACCATCTCCTTCCCCACTCTCCAATTGTTTGGGAAATTACCACCTGTCTGGCTTTGGTCTAGATGAGCTGGTTTGTGAGAGAGCCATGCAGAACTTTATCAAATGCATGCTGGAAACCAAAATACTTTTTTTTAGTTTTTATTTTGCCACTTCCTTCTGCATTTCATGACGTGGAGGCAATAATTACTTCAGAGTATAATTTTGGTTTCTGAAGAATTCTCCTCAACAAAACAAACAACTTGAACTATGAACACATCTCCCGGTCCTGCATTCACCCTGTTCCACAGCCTCTGCCCTGCTCTGCAGCCTCTGCCCTGCCCCCTTTCCCCTTGTAGCTCAACCCCACCCCTTAACCTTTTCTCGCTCCATTCCCTCCCATCAGTCCCATACCCTGTCCCGTGTTGGACTGGGAGTGGGAAGGCATGACAGCCCTGGGGGAAAAAAATAGTTTTGTTGGAGGGAGAAAAAATATTTTCTTATTGGATGGATCTTGCCAGTTTGGTCCAGTTGGTCATGAACTCATCTCTCGGCTGAAGATTGTGCGTTTGAGCCCCACTCCGGGCTGGCAGTCCCAATACATGACTGAGGGAGGGCGGCCCTTTTGGATGAAATATTAAATCAGGACTGCTCACTTTCAGCGCTGGTTCAAGTGGACATTAAAGATCCTTTGGCACTATCTGTTCTTCCAGCGCCCTGATACACACACACCTCCACCAAAAGCAGCTGAACCAATCGTCCATTTCTCTGCTGTTTCTGGGGCCTTGCTGTGTGCCACAGCGCAAGAGAACAGTCAACTTCAAATAGATTCATTGCACACAAAGTGCTTGGGACGTTGAGGTTTGTGACGAGGCACTGTGTAAACGATGGTGCTTGATTTTTAAAAAAATGTCTTCACTTTCATCAACTGAATTATTCAGAAGTATCAATTAGCGCACTGGGAAAATTAAAATCCGCCACAAGCAAAATGCCCTCTTCCGTTGCTGCACGCAGTGATTCTCCGTCGCTGGGAGGTATTAAACTTGAAAAGCGTGCCCTGTTTGCTGCTTTACGTAGACAGACTGGCTGGGAGTGTTGTGTCTGGTTACCTTGTGGCTTTCCTTGATGATGTGGTGTAAGATTTGAGGAAGCTCTGTGGTTTCCTGGAGTGAGTTGCATTTAACGGGAAAGCAGCCCTTTCTGAAGCAGCGCAAGTTTGAGACAAAGGAGCGAGAGACAAAAAGAGGGAGCGAGGAAGAAAGAAAGAAGCAAATTGCAAATAGCAAGGTCTCACAAACAGAATGTTTTTAATGCTTTTAATGTTAGTTCAAGGATAAATATTGGCCAGGACACTTTTATAACAGCTTGTGCTGAGAGCTCTGGCTGGGGTTCGGAGAGTGAATTTCTGATGCTGGTCTGACTAGTTGTCTGCTACTAGGAAGCTCTAATATTGTATTGTTAACATATCTTCCATTTCTTCCGCCCCCTCCCCCCTCCCAGACACTATTAAACCGAGGCCCCGTCTGCTCTCTCAGGTGAACGTAAACGATCCCATGATACTATTTCGAAGAAGAGCAGGGGAGTTATCCCCTGTGTCCTGGCCAATATTTATCCCTCAGTCAAGATAACAAAAACAGATTATCTGGTCATTATCACATTGCTGTTTGTGGGAGCTTGCTGTGCGCAAATTGCCCGCCGCCTTTCCCACATTACATCAGTGCCTACACTTCATAAATGTACTTCGTTGGCTGTAAAGGGCTTTGGGACGTACTGAGATTGTGAAAGGTGCTATATAATTGTAAGTAAGTCTTTCTTTCTTTCCCCCCCCCCCCCCCCGCCTCCAACCCCAGTTGTTTGAAGTGTTTAATGAGCCCTGATTCCGTGTAGGGAGTTTGAGCTGGTGTCGGTCACCAGTTTGCCCTGGCACTTGGCCTACTTGGCAGTGATCTGAGACCTACCTCTGAGACTGGTTATTACTGATTGCAAGTTTCTGCTGCAGCTTTGACATTGGTAATGATTTAGCACTTCCGAATTTGGACGACTACTCATCACAGACTGAGGGGGTCAGGTTTCAGGAGTTGCTTGTTCGACTGCAGTGTGCCAATATAAACCGATCTATTGTTGAATTTTCTTGCAGTAAGTTGGTGCTGCAGTGTTAGTGCTGCTGACTCTATTTACTGTAGTACGAGCAAGTCTGTGTGGAGTTAGCTGATAGCCAGGGCAGTACTATGGGCCGATTTATAATAGAAAAGAATGGTTACAGCACAGGAGGAGGCCATTCGGCCCATCGAGCCCGTGCCGGCCCTCTGCAAGAGCACTTCAGCCAGTCCCACACTCCTTCCCTTTCCCTGTAGCCAGGTACTTATCCAATTCCCTTTTGAAAGCCACAATGCACTCTTCCAGGCAGTGAATTCCAGATCCTAACCACTTGCTGCGTAAAAAAGGTTTTTCTCAAGTATTATATTTTGCCTGTAGAATAATAACCACTTAGGAGTGCGAGGGTTTCCCCTCTCGGTCCCCACGCCACCTCTCCTATTGGAAGTGCATGAGTTGAGAATACCCAGGTGAAAAAAAAAGCATGGGGCTTGATAGCACTGCCCTCCCCACCCAGATAGCCTGTTAATACGCACTGTCAAGCCACACCTAAATAATCATCACTTGGGCCAGTGCTGCCTGTGGCAATGTCTCCCAGTGAGAGAAGCCATGCGCTCTAGGGGGAAGCTACAAAAGCAGAGCTTTGATCCTTAATGTTTTCTTTTCTGGTGCTGGAGGTACAGTTCCCAACTGGGGGTTGGGGGCGGGGTGGAGAAAGAAGCAGATTTGCATTTATATAGCACCTTCCATGACCACCGGACGTCCCAAAGCGCTTTACAGCCAATAAGTACTTTTGAAGTGTGGTCTCTGTTGTAATGTAGGAAATGCGGCAGCCAATTTGTGTACAACAAGCTCCCACAAGCAGCAATGTGATAATGACCAGATAATCTGTTTCAATGACATTGAGGGATTAAATATTGACCAGGACACCAGAAAGAACTTCCCTGCTCTTCTTTAAAATAGTGCCATGGGATCTTTTACGTCTCACCTGAGAGAACAGACAGGGCCTCGGTTTAATGTCTCGTCTGAAAGATGGCACCTCCGACAGTGCAGCACGCCCTAGAGCGTCAGTCTAGATTTTTGTGCTCTGGTCCCTGGATGGGACTTGAACGCGCAACAACAACTTGTATTTATATAGCGCCTTTAATGTAGTGAAACATCCCAAAGCGCTTCACAGGAGTATTATGCGATTAATTTGACAACGAGCATAGGCAAATGACCAAAAGCTTGTTCAAAGAGGCATGTTTAAAGAAGTACCTTGAAGGAGGAAAGAGAGGTATAAGCAGGGGGTTCCAGAGCTTGAGGCCGGGGCAACAGAAGGCATGGCCACTAATGGTTGAGCGATTATAATCAGGGATGCTCAGGAGGGCAGAATTAGAAGAGCACAGACATCGCCGGGGGCGGGAGGAGATTACAGAGATAGGGAGGGGTGAGGCCATGGAGGGATTTGAAAATAAGAATGAGAATTTTGAAATCGAGGCGTTGCAAAAACACGAAGGCAGAATATTATCTGAATGGTGGCAAATTAGGAAAAGGGAAGGTGCAGCGAGACCTGGGTGTCATGGTACATCAGTCATTGAAAGTTGGCGTGCAGGTACAGCAGGTGGTGAAGAAGGCAAATGGTATGTTGGCCTTCATAGCTAGGGGATTTGAGTAGAGGAGCAGGGAGGTCTCACTGCAGTTGTAGAGGGCCTTAGTGAGGCCTCACCTGGAGTATTGTGTTCAGTTTTGGTCTCCTAATCTGAGGAAGGACATTCTTGCTATTGAGGGAGTGCAGCGAAGGTTCACCAGACTGATTCCAGGGATGGCTGGACTGACATATGAGGAGGGACTGGATCGACTGGGCCTGTATTCACTGGAGTTTAGAAGGATGAGAGGGGATCTCATAGAAACATACAAAATTCTGACGGGACTGGACAGGTTAGATACAGGAAGAATGTTCCCAATGTTGGGGAAGTCCAGAACCAGGGGAACATAGTCTAAGGATAAGGGGTAAGCCATTTAGGACTGAGATGAGGAGAAACTTCTTCACTCAGTTAGTTTTTAATCTGTGGAATTCCCTACCGCAGAGAGTTGTTGATGCCAGTTCATTGGATATATTCAAGAGGGAGTTAGCTATTGCCCTTACGGCTAAAGGGATCAAAGGGTATGGAGAGAAAGCAGGAAAGGGGTACTGAAGTGAATGATCAGCCATGATCTTATTGAATGGTGGTGCAGGCTCGAAGGGCCGAATGGCCTACTCCTGCACCTATTTTTCTATGTTTCTATGTGGTTGAAAGCTAATTTCAGGGTCAAATATGACACCAAGGTTGCGAACAGTGTGGTTCAGCCTCAGACAGAGGTTGGGGGGAGGGATGGAGTCAGTGGCTCGGGAACGGAGTTTGTGGCGGGGACCGCAAACAATGGCTTCGGTCTTCCCGATATTCAATTGGAGAAAATTTCTGCTCATCCAGAACTGGATGTTGGGCAAGCAGTCTGACAATTTAGAGACTGTGGAGGGGTCGAGAGAAGTGGTGGTGAGGTAGAGCTGGGTGTCATCAGCGTACATGTGGAAACTGACGCTGTGTTTCTGGATGATGTCGCCAAGGGGCAACATGTAGATGAGAAATAGGAGGGGGGGCCAAGGATAGATCCTTGGGGAACACCAGAGGTAACAACCTAATGAACCCGAGGCAAGGGTGCTACCCACTGAGCCACACTGCTGACACTAAGCTGAAGGAGAGTTTGTCTCCCCACTCCTCATCTTTCCCCCTACCCGCACCACAAACCCCCCCCCCCCCCCCCCCCCCCCCCAATACTTCAGGACTCGTGATGTGCACCTTCAGTTAGATGCTGAAGTGGAGCAAGGCATGAGTGCAGGTCTGTCGTCTCTGCTCCTCCTTGTCTGGGGCGATACAGCAGCTTTTTCACACATGATGGATCACCGCAGAAATTCTATCTGTTTGTCAAATTCCGTCGAGTTTAGAAGAATGAGAGGTGTTCTCATTGAAACATGCGAGATTCTGAGGGGTAGATGAAGAGAGGTTGTTTGACTCTGGAATTATGGAGCAGAGTCTCAGGATAAAGGGGCGACCATTTAAGACCGATGATGAGGATTTTCTTCACTCAGAGGGTTGCAAATGTTTGGAATTCTCTGCCCCAGAGGGCTGTAGATGCTCAGTCTGAGTATATTCAAGGCTGAGAGAGATTTTTGGAGTCTAGGGAAATCAAGGGATATGGAGATCGGGCGGGAAAGTGGAGTTCAGGTTGATGATCAGCCATGATCGCCTTGAATGGCGAAGCAGGCTTGAGGGGCCGCCTGGCCTGCTCCTAATTCTTATATTCTTATGTGTTGCCTAGCCATTAAAACACTTATCTTAATTTATTTCTAAGCAATTCGCTTTGCCCCTTACTCATCGACTGAATCTCTCCTACATTGCTACAGTGACTACATTCTAAATAGTATTTCAGTGACTGTGAAGCGCTTTGAGACGACCTGATGATGTGAAAGGGCGCTATAAGTGCAAGCCTTTCATTTTCCCGTCTTCCTATTTGCATATCGATGAAGAGAAAGCAGACTACAAATTAACTCTTGGCCATTTAAAAACTTGCACATGAATTAAAGATGGATTCCTGTTCCCGTCACCTGGCTTGGGTAGGTGGAGGGTGGAGGAGGGGGGGGGAGGGGGGGGAATACTGCAGGAATGGGAGGCGCTGAAACTTTGGGAACAAAATACACATGCAAAGAAACCCTTCCCATGTACAAGCAGGGCTGCAAAAGTCAGTCGCAGCTTTCTAACCGCCGGCTGTTGAAGTAGTCCCGCTGGGTCACAGGGCAAGGCTTTTTCAAACAATGGCTCTGACTTACGACCTTCTCCGGCTCCCGTGTGTTCGCTCGTCTTGCAGGTAATACATGATCCAGAAGTCCAAAAGCTTCGATAATTGATTGGCACAGTCAGCATGAACCCACCCGTTCACTCTTTCTATACTCTTTTTACCCCCCCCCCCCCCCCCCCCCCCCCATTGTCCAAATCAACCCGTGCTCCGTTGAGTAGTATTTGCTTGGACTGTTTTCCTACATCAGTCTGTGCAAACACTTAATGACTGTGTACAGTCTGGACCTCTGCCTGCCTGCTAAGTGGACTCTATCGCTGATCCATTACCTACTCACTTAGCAGTGGGGCGGCTGATGCTGCCTTTGTGAGTGATGTATGACGAGACCGATTCTCACCAGAACCCACATCTCCAAGTGCACTTGAAGCTGCTCCGTCGGTTATTTCCATCTCGCATTCCTGATGGTGCTTAGGGTGTGGTAGTGTAATGGTTATGTTACTGGACGAATAATCCAGAGGCCTGGACGAATAATCGTGAGTTCGAATCCCATGGCAGTTTGAGAACTTGAATTCTCTTTCAAAAGATCTGGTATTAAAAAGCTGGTCGATTTTAAAAAGTGCCCATGAAGCTGTTGGATTGTCATAAAAACTTATGTCCTTTAGGGAAGGAAGACGACTGTCCTTGTCCGATCTGGCTTATGTGTGACTCCAATCCCACAAGAGTTGTTGACTCTAAACCGTACTCTTGATTTTTGGATACTATGGGGATCGGGCGGGAAAGTGGAGTTGAGGTAGAAGAGCAGCCATGATCTTATTGAATGGCGGTGCAGGCTTGAGGGGGCCTATGGCCTACGCCTGCTCCTAATTCTTACGTTCTTATGCTGATTAAACTTTGCTTGAGGATTATCTTTGGGGAGTTGAGAGTAGCCCAATGTCCATTTACACTCCTTTCTACTGCCTCCATGGCGGTATATAAATGCAAGTTGCTGCTGAGTCAAATCCATGACCGGAATCACGGTAGATTGTACAGCACCCGTGGAAGGAAGGAATGCCCACATTCTCCACTCCTCATAGTGTCAGCTGTGTCTCAGCGAGTAGCACTCTCGCTCCGAGTCTGAAGGTTGTGGGTTCAAGTCCCACTCCAGAGACTTGAGCACATTATCCATGCTGACACTCCAGTTCAGTGCTGAGGGAGTGCTGCTCTATCGGAGGTGCCATCTTCTGGATGAGACATTAAAAGATCTTGTGATACTATTTTGAAGGAGAGCAGGGGAGATTTCCCCAGTGTCCTGCCCATTATTTATCCCTCAATTAACATCACTAAAAGAGATTATCTGGTCAGTATCACATTGTTGTTTGTGGGAGCTTGCTGTGCGTAAAATAGCTGTCGCGTTTCCCTACATTGCAGCAGCGACTATACTCCAAAAGTTCTTTATTGTCTGTAAAGCGCTTTCGGACGACCTGAGGTCATGAAAGGCGCTATATAAATGAAACTCTTTTTTCATTATCTGATGCCTCAATGGCCTTTTGTCATTCCATACTTGCTTGGGTTCTTGTTATTTGCTTACTCTCTATGATTTAGGATAGAAATGGTCTGGCACCTATTATAAATCCGCTTCCCAACCGCCCTCCCCATGAAGTTCAGTAAAACAATAAAGGGGATCACTCATCACTGTTGCTCTCTTTGAAAGCTTTATCCTGCTCACGACCTCATTAATATGCTTTACCGCTGCAGAATATGATGGAAAATTTGTCGGCCAAACATTGCTTACTTCGGCAGCAGATGCCGTTTTCAAAACACAAAAGAGTTGAACAACAGAGGAAGGCAGGTCTAGCGCTCGAAGTATTTGTGGAGCTGGATTTTGTGTCTGGTGGAGGCGGAATGCAATGAGGTAGGTCTTCACATCCCATTCAATTGAAATGGTTCAGACTTGAGTATCTTGGGCCTATACTCTGGAGTTGACAGGGGGTAGATGTTGAGCAATTGATTCCCCTGGCTGGAGAGTCTAGAACTAGGGGGCGTAGTCTCAGGATAAGGGGTCGGCCATTTAGGACTGAGATGAGAAATGTCGTCACTCAGATAGTGGTGTATCTTTGGATTCTCTACCCCAAAGGACTGTGGATGCTCAGTCGTTGAATATTTTCAAGTCTGAGATCAATAGATTTTTGAACTCTAGGGGAAATCGAGGGATATGGAGATCAGTGGGGAAAGTGCAGTTGAAGTCGAAGATCAGCTATAATATTGAATGGTGGAGCAGGCTTGACGGGAGATATGGCCTATTCCTGCTCCTAATTCTTATGTTCTTATGTCTTCTAGTTTTCTTCCTTCCCCTTGTTTATGGTGGCATGTGCTTGGTTATACGGTGCCCATGGCTCTCTGATAACTTGCCTAAGGGACCATTCTTTACGTCTGTCGGAGTTGACTGTTCCTCCAAGGGTCCGGGGGGCGGGGGGGATTGTGGTGCCAAAGCCGCACGCACACATTTCCATCAGCGACTGCTGAAGGCACTCTGGAACACTGACTGATAGCTCCCCTCCGTACCCCAGAGGGAGGGCACTGAGGCCAACTGCTGCCTGATTCAGCTACTTGAGCCTGGATTAGGTCTGGAACCAGGACTGTATGGGTCAGTACCACACTGCAGGAGACAATTACCCAGTGATCCACCAGGCCATGGTATCCAAGGTCCACTTATACAGTGCGGTCGTTGGATCTCCCCTTGCACATCAGTGGGAAATTGCTGGAAAACACTTTGCTTATTTATATCTGTTAATCCCGTGAACCTGCTGGTCAATTTGCACATAAACGGCTTGTGTCGTTAACGCACCTGTATTTGTACAGCACAATCTGACCTGATATGGGGGAGACCAAAACTAGGGTACATAAATACAAGATAGACACTGATAAATCCAGTAGGGAATTCAGGAGAAACATCTTCACTCAGAAACTTTAGAATATGGAACTTGCTACCACAGGGAGTGATTGAAGCGAAGAGCATAGATGCATTTAAGGGGAGGCTAGATAACCACATGAGGGAGAAAGGAATAGAAGGATATGCTGATGGGATGAGATGAAGCAGGGTGGGAGGAGGCTGGTATGGAGCATAAACACCAATGCCAGTTGGACCAAATGGCCTGTTTCTGTGCTGTAAATTCTGTGAGATATTTCACCAATTGGCACGTGCAGCAATGGTTTAAGAAATGTTTAATGGGACTCAGTTGTAGCCAACTGCGATATGTGTCCGTGCAGCAGAGCAGATCTCCAGTTGTCCTGGTTCAACCCTTGCCACTGGACGAAGGCCGAGCTCTGTCGAGCCCGTGTGGTGGCTGGTGTGCAACGGCCACCGCACGTTAAAAAAAAATCCACGCACAGGCATCTTCCACCCCTTCAATTGGCGTTCAGGACTGGAACATCAGGTCCTTCATTGAAGCATCTGTGAACTCGTGGAAGTAAGTCATCCTCATTCGAGGGACCGCCTATGATGATGATGTATTTGTTGTGTAGTGCAGTCTGTTTAATTCTGCCGTGGTGCTGCATGCTTTCCGTACCCCACCCCCCACCTTTTATTGTATTTGAATATCCAAATATTTGCTTCAGGTCAATAGAATGTTTGATTTAGAAACCAGTCCTTTGGAGTAGCTGGAGCTCGGTGCAGCTGTGGGACCGACCGGGTTTGTGTTTATCAGACAATCAAACAGCACAAAAGGAAGCCATTCGATCCATCAAGCCTGTACTAGCTCTTTGACAGAATTGTCCAGTTAGTCCCACTACCCTGCTCTTTCCCCATAGCCCTGCAAATTTCTCTCTTTCAAGTATTTATCTAATTCCCTTTTGAAAGTTACTGTTCCCACCACCCTTTCAGGCAGTGCATTCCAGATCATCATAACTCACTGCATTAAAAAAAAGTTTTTTAAAAATTCTGTATGTTAATTCACTGAATGATGGGAACAAGGATGCACTCTCTGTATAGTGAGCTCCTAATCTTCAACAGACTCTTGGGGAGTGTCGAATAGCAGGGGAAATACTTCTGATTGGAACCTGCAGGGGAGATGAGTGAAAGGGGCAATGCAGAAGGGTGGTGGTTCACTGGTGGTGGATATGGTTCAGCTGTCTTGTCTCAGCATTTGTTGTCGGTTGGGACAGGATAGGGAACGTTTGAAAAAAACAAATGTTATCGTGACTTCATTCAAAGCAGACCCACCTCACTCCAATAACTACCTATCAGGAAAGGATGAACAGGCTGGGTCCCTTTTCTCTTGAAAAGAGAAGGCTGAGGGGTGACCGAATAGAAGTCTTTAAAATTATGAAAGGTTTTGATAGAGAGGATACAGAGCGAATGTTTCCACTTGTGGGGAAGAGCATAACTAGAGGCCATCAATATAAAATAGTCACCAAGAAATCCAACAGGGAATTTAGAAGAAACATCTTTACCCAGAGAGTGGTGAGAATGTGGAACTTGCTACCCCAGGGAGTGATTGAGGCAAATAGTATCGATGCATTTAAGGGGAGGCTGGACAAACATATGAGGGAGAAGGGAATTGAGGGTTATGCTGATAGATTTAGATGAGAAAAGCTCACGTGGAGCATAAATGCCGGCATGGAGTGGTCGGGTCGAATGGCCTGTTTCTGTGTTGTATATCCTATGTAATAACTAGCACTTACATCTGTGTACAACGCCCCTTGCTTAGAAAACTGTGTTGTGTTTTTTTTACAGAGAGAGAGAGAGAGAGAGACATGGTAAGAGTTAATGGGCTCTGGAAGCCTGGTCAAAGAGGCTTTTGAAAGAAGGAAAAGGGGCTAATAGCAAAGTGGTTTCAGGCGAGAGTTCCAAAGAACTGGAGTGTAATAACAGATTGTCACCGTACAAAAAAGTATTGTCAGATACTAATGGTATCATTCTGACTTTCGTCCTTCTGCTGTTAGAACCTTTCTTAGCTTTCTTATGTTACAAAGCTTGTAAAGTACTTCATTGGCTATAAAGCGCTTTGAGACATCCTGAGGTTGTGAAAGGGGCTATATAGATACAAGTTCTTTCCTTATACCTGTCTTCACCACCTCCAGACTTCAATATCCACCGCTTTCCTTGCTGGCCTCCCATCATCTATCCTTGTTCAAAGCTCTCTCACATATCCTGCCCTGAACTAAGTTCAGCTCCATCATCACTTCCCCGTCCTTGCTGACATTTATCGGCCGTCGGTTCCCCAACATATTCGATTCAAAATCCTTCTTCTCAACTGTAAAACCATCCCTGTCCCTCCCTATCTCTTCTGGCCCTGTATCTCTTCCCAAATGCATTCTATCGCTCTCCTCTCCTCCCACTCTACCATAGTAACAGAACATTCATCTTCCTTGGTCCTAAACTTCTAAAAATATTCCACTAAGTTTACATTCCTACTGACTAAATGTTCTTTTAAAAACAAACTTTTGCCTATTGAACCTCTTCTATAAAAAGTGTCAGTTACTGAGTATTTCCATGTAAACTTCTGTTTCCCTGGTATCTGTAACTTCTCCGCCCCTGCATCACATCACAACAGTGACTGCACTTCAAAAGTACTTCATTGGCTGTAAAGCACTTCGGGAAGTCCTGAGGTCATTAAAGGTGCTGTACAAAAATGCAAGTCTGTCTTTTTCTGCGCCCCCCCCCCTCGGCTTTTTAAAAGAAATGTCAAGGCTCACCTCTGGCCTAGCCTTTCGGTCACGCCTCTTGACCTCTTCCTGGCTTGGCATCCCTTTTCCTTACACCGATTTGTGAAACACTTGGAGGTGCGGGGTGGGTGGGGGGGGGGGGCTCTCTTGTCAATGATGGGTGGGGAAATAGGGACAAGAGCAAGCCAGACGATATTTGTCATTAACTTGGCAATTCCATTTAGCGTAAAGCCTGATAAAATAGAGCTGCATGTAACAAAAAAAAAAATGTGTAATTTATAATGTGAGACTTCATAAGAAATCGGAGCAGGAGTAGGCCATACAATCCCTCGAGCCTGCTCCGCACTTGGATTGTGGCAATGAACCCTGAATTAGAGAGAGAGCACGCGAGTTGGCACCTTTTATATAAGGAAGCACATATTGTTCCAGCACGTATCCCATACCCTATTCACTTGAATATAGCTAGTACTTATTATTCAAGTTTTATTTTTAATACCGCGGGCTGAGTTGTGGGTTAGAATGATTGCCTCTGTGCCAGCAAATGTGGTACTTGTGTTGCTCAGGGCAGGAGTGGTTGTAGGTGGAGAGATCGAACTGATTGGTTCTTGAGATGTAAGGAAGCGCTCTGCACAGTTTGGGTTTGAACTTCGAACATACAATTCATCTATAGAGCTCAATGGAATGGAGAACAAAAGCTTTTGAAGATCTGCTGCAGTTCAAAGCTTAGAAATTGCTCGCTTCAAAGCTGTGGCCACATCTGTTAGAAAAATAATAAATGAGGGGAAACTTCCCAAGGTTGAACACACCAGCCAGTGCCTTGAAATGTTTTATCCTCCTCTTCTATAAAGGCATTGACTCACGGTGAGCCATGATCACACGGATACTGGCGGACCGTTTTTGTTTTGGGTGTGCGGTCCCTTTTAAGTAGCTATGCGGCCCATTCAAATTTGGCGCATGCACAGTTTCCCCCGTATAAAAGCTGGTGAGCGGCGTGGACGGGACCTCCAGACTGCTGCACAGCCATGCAGCTTAGCAAGAACGTTTGGTGGTGGTCCTCTAGATGCTCAGTGTCAGCCATGGCTCAGTGGGCAGCACACTCTCCTCTGAGTCAGATGGTCGTGGGTTCAAGACCCACTCCAGGGACTTGAGCACAAAAATCTAGGCTGACACTCCAGTGTAGTGCTGAGGGAGCGCTGCACTGTCGGAGGTGCCGTCTTCGGATAAGACATTAAACCGAGGCCCCGTCTGCGCGCTCAGGTGGATGTAAAAGATCCCGTGGCGCTATTTCGAAGAAGAGCAGGGGAGTTATCCCTGGTGCCCTGGCCAATATTTATCCCTCAATCAAGATAACTAAGCAGATTATCTAGTTATAATCACATTGCTGTTTGTGGGAGCTTGCTGTGCGCAATTTGGCTGCCGAGTTTCGCACACACGTGACCACACTTCAAAAGTACTTCATTGGCTGTAAAGCGCTTTGAGATGTCCGGTGGTTGTGAAAGGCGCTATATAAATCCATGTCTTTTTCTTTCTTTCATTCGAGTGACCATTCTTCACGTGGGAGTAACGCCAGTGAGTGTTCAACCGGCTACTTAACCATGAAGTGCATCGCATCCAAGCCCAATCCTCTCTGCATGGGACGGAGATTGATGCACACGGGCATTCATGCAGGGGTCGCGTGGAGGGAGGATTAAACAGTAATCTCTTTCCTACCCCTCTCCCCGCCCCACCCGAAAATACCTCCCGCTACATTGCATTGTTAACAACTCTCTGAAGGGAAATAGTCCTTTAAGTCCCAGTCTTTAGCTGTTCTTCATCTTCCCAGTTGACCATTACCAGCTTTAAACACTGGATTTTAAAGGAAAGAAAAAAAGGAAGACTTGCATTTATATTGCGTCTTTCTCGACCACCGGTCGTCTCCAAGCTCTCTCTTTTATTTGTTCGAGGTATGTGGGCGTCGCTGGCAAGGCCAGCATTTATTGCCCATCCTTAATTGCTCTTGAGAAGGTGGTGGTGAACTTTACAGGCAATGAAGTACCTTTTGAAGTGCAGTACACTGTTGCAATGTAGGAAACGCGGCAGCCAAATTGCGCACAGCAAGCTCCCACAAACAGCAATGTGATAATGACCAGATAATCTGTTTGTGATGTTGATTGAGGGATAAATATTGACCAGGACACTGGGGGAGAACTCCCCTGCTCTTCTTCGAAATAGTGCCGTGGTATCATTTACATCCACCTGAGAGAGCAGATGGGGCCTTAGTTTAACGTCGCATCCGAAAAACGGCACCGAGAACTGGATCTGCGTGAAGGATATTTGACGTATACACGTTTGACAGAAGCTCAGGAGGGGTTCATAATGCAGACACTTTCACAAAAGATTCTTCCTTGCAGCAGTGCGGACGAGTTAAACCCCAGCAAGTAAAGCTGGAAACTAGTCTCTGGAGCGTGACCTGCGCCATGGAGGCTTGATGTCTGTTTTTGTACGGGTAGTTCCCCCATCGCCATCACCCCCTCCTCCCTACTCCCCCAACACCCCTTCCCCCATCACGCCCTCCCCCCCTCTCCACTCCTCCGATTCAAACTAAGGAATTCATAGGTGGTGCTGCCTGCAGATCACTGGTGACTGCACCAATTACCCCTCCATTAGCCCTTAGCACGGGAAGGAATCGGGGTCCAGAGAGGTGGTTTAAAGGGGAAGTCACCAGTGATCTGCAAGACTGTTCACTTTCATCAGCATCATCACTTTCCCCCCTCCTCTTCCTCCCCCCCCCCCCCCAGCATAAAACATCGCAGGTTGATGGTTATCCCTGGTAGTGAAGCGATTGTTTTTTTTAAGACTGGAGTATTTACTGCACTTCAACTGTGCAATGAGGTTCAACACCGCCTCCAGTGCGCCAGCAGTCTTTGGTCACCTGAGGAAGAGAATGTTTGAAGACCAGGACCTCAAATCTGGCACCAAGCTTATGGTGTACAGGCCAGTAGTGATACCTGCCCTCCTATATGACTCAGAGACGTGGACCATATACAGCAGACATCGCAAAGCGCTGGAGAAGTACCACCAGTGCTGTCTCTGCAAGATCCTGCAAATCCACTGGGAGGACAGACGCACCAATGTCAGTGTTCTCGCTCAGGCCAACATCCCCAGCATAGAAGCACTGACCACACTCGACCAGCTCCGTTGGGCGGGCCACATTGTCCACATGCCCGACACCAGACTCCCTAAACAGGTGCTCTACTCGGAACTCCTACACGGCAAGTGATCCCCAGGTGGATAGAGGAAACGCTTCAAGGACATTTTCAAAGCCTCCTTGATCAAGGGCAACATCCCCACTGACACCTGGGAATCCCTGGCCCAAGACCGCCCTCAGTGGAGGAAGAGCATCTGGGAGGGGGCTGAACACCTCGAGTCTCGTCGCCGAGAGCATGCAGAAACCAAGCGCAGGCAGCGGAAGGAGCGTGCGGCAAACCAGGCGCCCCTGCAACCCTTTCCTTCAACCATTGTCTGTCCTACCTGTGACCGAGACTGTAATTCTCGTATTGGACTGCACAGTCACCTGACAACTCACTTTGAGTGGAAGCAAGTCTTCCTCAATTTCGAGGGTCATCAGATGGCCTGACAGCACCATAATCTCACGGAGCTATAGTTTAAGGAGAGTTGTCGTCCTGCGAGCAGTGTTAAATGATGAACAGCGCAGGGTGAACCATTGCAAAAAGCTGATGGTTGGTTGTTTAATCACTGCACCTCCAATCCCCACCATCACCCCATTTTCCCACATAAGCTGCTGACCCGTGTAGTTCTGCCTTGAGTTCAAAATTCTCATCCTTGTTTTCAAGTCCCTCCATGGCCTCACCCCTCCCTATCTCTCTCATTCTCTGTAGCCCCACAAACCCCACCCCCAAGATGCCTGCACTCCTCTAATTCTACCCTCCTTGAGCATCCCTGATTATAATCGTTCCAGTGCCTTCCATTGCCTGGGCCCTAAGCTCTGGAATTCCCTGCCTAAACCTCTCCGCCTCTTTACCTCTCTTTGCTCCTTCAAGACGCTAATTTCTACTTATGCAGCTTGGTGTTAAATGTTTTATCTCTCAATACTTGGGACGTTTCACTGCATTAAAGGTGCTATATAAATACAAGTTGTTGTAGACTGGAAATCTCCCCCCCCAGTCCCTTGCACAGGTGGGTATTCTGCTCGTGTGAGTCCAGGCAGCCACTGTCCGCCATCTGTTGATCACCAAAACGTATTCGTCTTCTGAATCATTTCAGTAAGGTGCGACTATAAATACATGTGGTAAAGAAAGAATAGATTTGCATTTATACAAGGACATAACTAACTCAGCACAGTCTGGGTGGTATCTCAGGCCTCATAGCACAGTGGCTGTCATGACTTGTAAAATATGTTTCTTACGGATTCGGTAGTGACCTTCAGAACATGTCTAAGCTTCACAGGCATTTCAGCAGACTTCACATTGATGGGAAGCAATCGGATCGATCAGTATCTATTTGTGGAAAGGGGCAGAACCTCCAGGATGCGGATTGTGTGTGTGTGTGTGTGGGTGTGTGTGTGCATTGAAATAGTACGTAGAATTACACACCATGTGAGTGTGTTTTTTCTCCACAGTGTCAGCCGTGGCTCAGTGGGTAGTACTCTCGCCTCTGAGTCAGAAGGTTGTGGATTAAAGTCCCGCTCCAGGAACTTTGAGCACATAAGTCTAGGCTGATACTCAAGTGCAGTGCTGAGGGAGTGCTGCACTGTCGGAGGGTGCCGTCTTTCGGATGAGACATTAAACCGAGGCCCCATCTGCTCTGTCAGGTAAAAGATCCCATGGCACTATTTCAAAGAAGAGCGGGGGAGTTATCCCCGGTGTCCTGGCCAATATTCAGTGATCAACATCACTGAACAGATTATCTGGTCATTATCACATTGCTGTTTGTGGGAGCTTGCTGTGTACAGATTGGATGCCGCATTTCCATTACAGCAGTGACTACACTTCAAAAAGTACTTCATCGACTGTAAAGCGCTTTGAGACGTCTGGTGGTTGTGAAAGGCGCTATATAAATGCCAGTCTGTCTTTCTTTTCACATTCAACTCTAATAAATAAACCCTGCCTTTCCATACTCGGGTGTCTCTGAGCACGGCTCTTGCAGTATGTTGGCTTGCACACGAGACCTCAAGCATTTCATCGCTTGAACAAGTTGTTGCAGTTTGGGACTTTGTTTCTGGCAACTCAGCTATTTTACCAGCTGTCTTGGTAGATCAGCGATGGTTGGAAATTATGGAACTCTTAGCTTCCCTGTGCGTTTCAAAATGAAAGGGTGGGTGCCCATGTATTTTTAAACGGTATGACGTGAAGACATTAGTGATGTTTCCAGCGAATTGATTTCAAGACCCTCACTCCATGATCCCGGCCCACCCTGCCTCAGTCATCTCTTCTGCTCATGCATCCCTTCACAAGCCTCTCACTGCTCACTCTTTCCCAGCCCTGCTATTGGCCACACCTCTCTGCCATGCCCTGTGGAACTCCCTCCCGGAAATTCCTCTGGAATGTCACGTTGGTCCCTGCTTTCAAAAGCCTCCTTAAAATCTATTCTCCCCTCAACCCCCAGCCTTGCTCAATGTCCACCTTTCTCCTCCATCTTCCATTTACAGAAAAATGGATCCCAGTACTTATGCCCTCATCCTGCCCCTCATCTGGTTTTAGCCGTGGCAAAAAGTGGCAATCTATTAAATAACATAACATTAAGGAATCGGAGCTGGAGTAGGCCATTCGGACCCTCAAACCCGCTCCTCCATTCAGTAAGATCATCGCTGATCTTCGACCTCAACTCCACCTTCCCGCACTATCCCAATATCCTTTGGTTCACTTAGTGTCCAAGAATCTATTGATCTCTGTCTTGAATATACTCAATGACCTGAGCATCCACAGTGCTCCAAGGTAGAGAATTCCCAAAGATTCACAACCCTCTTTGAGTGAAGAAATTTCTCCTCATCTCAGTCCCAAATGGCCGACTCCTTATTCTGACGGACAAGGGATGATGTGGGCTGGGGGACGTGGGGGCGTTGGTGCGAGGAGGCTGTCGATATTAATCAGATTGTGAAGAAGGGCAATGGTTTGCCAACTAAGTGCACCCGAGAGTCTATTACCCGAGGAGGAACTTTCTCCCTTTTCCAGTAAAAAATAAAGTTATCTGTTCCCATTTTAATGGGACTTTCTGAAATGCTTAGGAATAGAAGATTGAAGGGTTGGTGCTGTAGAAAGCTGACCAGTCCTCACATGTTCTGTATCTGTCTCAGCTCTGCAACTCTGCTTGTGTGTGCAGAGGACTGAGAGACTTAAGTGGTTTTAAAGCGCCACTTGGTGGCTGTTCAGGAACATGCATCAACAGATCTCGGCTCTTAAAATATAAACATCTGGAGCCAAAAATGGGCAATATTTCCGGCCTAAGTACTTTTTTTATTTTTCAGGATCGCTGGAATATCGTCCATTTTAAAAACCGTTAGCTTCGCTTTTTTAATTTGGGCGATAGCCTTAGCAATGTAAAATGGGCCTTAGCCATGGATTCAGTCGTGCAAGGCTGGTGTCCATAGCGACGGCCATTCTGCGCACGCGCGCTTTTTTTTTCAGGCAAATAACTTTTCCCACGGGGGTTGACAGAGAACAGGGAACCTGGTCCCCATCAATAACATAATGACTTACTTTTATTCTAGCCCCTGTTGGTTTATAAAATAAAATCTATCAGCCAACTGAGGTGAACTCCATTTCCTTCTTCTTGGGATGACATATCTTAGTTCTGCTTCTACTTGTACTGTGTACCAGAGAGGGGAAAAAATCCATGATTAATATTAACCCTGACATTACAGTAATGTACTTGTATGTAACTTTTCTCATTTTCTTTTAACTTGCATCAAAGGAATTGTTGTCGTCTCCTGATAGCCAGGTTATGCAACGTACAGCACACCACAATAAACTCGCCGACCTGCTTAGGGTGGTATTGCAGGTTGCCTCCTGAGTGGTTCAGGCATCTGAACTTCAGAACTCCAATCTTTTTGACGATTGTGTGTGGCTATATGGCCTTCGTTATAGCGCTTCTCGGCTTCCATCTGGGCCTTACATAGGGTGGGGTCATCAGCCAGCTTGCAAGGCCATATCCTTTATCTCAACCGGCAGTGCGGTCCTGATGGTGCTGGGATGACATACCCTAGTTCTGCTTCTACTTGTACTGTGGACCAGAGGGGGGGAAAAAAATCCATGATGAATATTAAGCCTGACACATCTCCCTTAATTAGCTGGCATATCTCACTGATGACCTCCTTTCGGAAGCGTAGCCTCCTAATGCACGTGTTATCGGACAAGTCCAGGTATGATCGCTTTATCCCTGTAAATGCGTTGGGTGTAACGTCTCCTCCTCCACAGCAGTCTGCCACCTCTTTGGGCACATAATGCTCTTCAATAAACCTTCTCCCATCTCTATTCTGCAGCATGTGATTAGTGATCAATACTGGTTGAGGAATTACAGGCCATATCACTATAAATCGCTATAAATGCCCTTATTTTGTCCTCAACGAATACAAATGTGATTAGATGATTGGCAAGAGTCAAAAAGGCCTTTAAAATCACTCTCAAATTGATTCTCCTTACAAGCAATTGAAGCAGCCTTTTACTACAGATCCTCCCCGTAGTGCCGAGTTATTGCAGCATTTCTTCAGCGTCTTTTTGGGCCAGCGATCATTTGGGCGAAATGCCGAAAGTAGCGCTCGACGATAATCTGGGCCATAATCGGGCTAAAGTTTCCATTATAAGCACTATTCTCAGCGTTGCACAAGGATGATGTCTTATTATTTTTTTTTTAAATAGGCCGGGCAATGCAGCTCATTCATGTGTGCCGAAAGTTGGGCTGGTGATAAATGGGTTATAATCGGGCGCTAGTTTCCACTTTTCATCAAATATGGGTGATGGCCTGCAGTTCAGCGCTAAATGGGTGATGATGTGCCGAAAGTCTATCCCATGGAGTCCACTTGTGTTCTGGCCAATATTTATCCCTCAACCACCATCACTAAAACAGAAGATCTGGTTACTTTTTGTGTGATCTTGCTCTGTGTAAATTGGCTGCTGCATTTCCCACATTACAACAATTACTTCATTGGCTGTAAAACGCTTTGGGATGCTCTGAGGCGGCGAAAGGCACTATATAAATTTAAAAACACACTCACGCACACACCCACCCACACCTTGGCACTGAGGAGCAATTAGATATTCTAAATGGGAACTTGCATTAAATGCACTGAAATATGCACTTGACAGAATTGATTTGCGCGGCAGTGCTTTTGCTATTTTGCAGGACTGGCCTCACTTCTGTTAATTAACCTGTGATTAATAGTGACTGTTAGTTGTTGCAGACTGATGTTGCGATGTTGGGCACACATTACCACGGCTGTTGTATTAAACCCTGCAGTCAGTCCCTCCATGTGGAGAAGATCCTGTGGCATTGTTCGAAGAAGAGCAGGGGGAGTTTGACCGCAGCCTCGACCAACAATCCTCACTCAATCAACACTGCCAAAAAAAACCCTACTAGTTCATCTCATTGCTGCTTGTGTTCAGAATAGGCTGCTGCATTTGCTACCTAACAATTCATTGTATGTGAGGAGCTGTAAAAATGATAATCTCAATACATTACACCTTGTGTTGTTACAGGGCATCTTGACTGAGTTGAGTCACACATTACCTTACATAAGAAATAGGAGCAGGAATAGGCCCCTCGCGCCTGCTCCACCATTCAATAAGATCATGGCTGATCTGATCATGGACTCAGCTCCACTTCCCCGCCTGCTCCCCATAACCCCTTATCCCCTTATCGTTTAAGAAATTGTCTATCTCTGTCTTAAATTTATTCAATGTCCCAGCTTCCACAGCTCTCTGAGGCAGCAAATTCCACAGATTTGCAACCCTCTGAGAGAAGAAATTCCTCCTCATCTCAGTTTTAAATGGGCGGCCCATTATTCTAAGATCATGCCCTCTAGTTCTAGTCTCCCCCATCAGTGGAAACATCCTCTCTGCATGCACCTTGTCAAGCCCCCTCATAATCTTACACGTTTTAATAAGATTGCCTCTCATTCTTCTGAACTCCAATGAGTAGAGGCCCAACCTACTCAACCTTTCCTCATAAATCAACCCCCTCATCCCTGGAATCAACCTAGTGAACCTTCTCTGAACTGCCTCCAAAGCAAGTATATCCTTTCGTAAATATGGAAACCAAAACTGCATGCAGTATTCCAGGTGTGGACTCACCAATACCTTGTATAACTGTAACAAGACTTCCCTGCTTTTATACTCCATCCCCTTTGCAATAAAAGCCAAGATACCATTGGCCTTCCTGATCACTTGCTGTACCTGCATACCATCCTTTTGTGTTTCATGCACAAGTACCCCCAGGTCCTGCTGTACTGCGGCACTTCTGCAATCTTTCTCCATTTAAATAATAACTTGCTCTTTGATTTTTTTCTGCCAAAGTACATGACCTCACGCTTTACAACATTCTACTCCATCTACCAAATTTTTGCCCAATCACAGCCTGTCTATGTCCTTTTGCAGACTTTTTGTGTTCTCCTCACACATTGCTTTTCCTCCCATCTTTGTATCGTCAGCAAACTTGGCTACGTTACACTCAGTCCCTTCTTCCAATTCATTAATATAGATTGGGGTCCCAGCACTGATCCCTGCAGCACTCCAATAGTTACTGATTGCCAACCCGAGAATGAACCATTTATCCCGACTCTCTGTTCTCTGTTAGTTAGCCAATCCTCTACCCATGCTAATATATTACCCCCAACCCCGTGAACTTTTATCTTGTGCAGTAATCTTTTATGTGGCACCTAGTCAAATGCCTTCTGGAAGTCCAAATATACCACATCCACTGGTTCCCCTTTATCCACCCTGTTCGTTATATCCTCAAAGAAACATAGAAAATAGGTGCAGGAGTAGGCCATTCGGCCCCTCGAGCCTGCACCGCCATTCAGTGAGTTCATGGCTGAACAAATTTGTCAAACATGACTTCCCCTTCATAAATCCATGCTGACTCTGCCTGACTGAATTTTGCATATCCAAATGTCCTGCTACTGTTTCTTTAATAATGGACTCCAACATCTTTCCAACCACAGATGTTAGGCTAACTGGTCTATAGTTTCCTGCTTTTTGTCTGCCTCCTTTTTTAAATAGGGCCGTTAAATTTGCAGTTTTCCAATCTGCTGGGACCTCCCCAGGATACAGGGATTTGTCCACTTTGATTCCATTAGAGGCTCTATGATGTCACTAAACACACAGACTTTGCTTGTTCATTTTTTCCGGTGACTTGGTTCTTGTTTTAATCCTCCTCTTCCTCAGTCACTCCTCCTCCTCCTCCTCCTCCTCCTCCTCCTCCTCAGTCAGTCCTCCCCCCTCAGCCAGTTGTGCTGTGTCTGGGCTTTTAAATAGCTTAATGTATTGCAGCATCACTGATTTTCATCTGTCTCCGCCGACTTAATTGATCTGAGCTAGGTAGGGGCAGGGTGAGGGGTTTGAGGGCACGGCGGTTGGTCTGGCTACGTGTGTCCCTGGGTTAAATCGTCACCAGTGTAGGAAGGCTGGGTAAGAATGGGCTCGGGCTGTGATGCCTCCTGCAGCCAGAAGCATGAAGCATTGCTGCTGTTGGGGAGGGGGATGTCTGAAACCTGTAAGGGGGGGGGGGGGGGGGGTGGAATAGGAGAGAGAAAAGAATAACTATAAGAGTGTGTGCGTTTGACATGTTATCTAAGGCTGGTCAGTAGAGGGCAAGAGCACTCCATTTCCTTGTAACCCTGCAGGCAGAAGATCCAACTTTTCAAACATTGCTGATACACTATGGAGCCTGAAAACCTTATAAGGCTGCAGTGAAGTCGATTTGTCTTTTTTAAAAAAAAAAACATCTTTTAACTTCTATATAAGGGAGGGTGCCAAGCACAACTGAGCACTTTCTTAAACAGTTAACATTCCTTTGCTCTCTTCCCCCGCCCCCCCCCCCCCCCCCCCCAGCTCCTGAATTTTCTCCTCTTCTCTAAAAACAAGAAAGAACATGCATTTTTCTCGCACCTTTCACGATCTCAGAATGTCCCAAAGTGCGTTACAGCCAACGAAGTCTCGGGGCAGAACGCCCAGCCTCTGACCTGCTGCAGTAACCACGGGATTTATGTAGCGGCGGGTCTAGTTGCGATTCTGCTCAAAGGGATTGGTTTCCCCCCTCACTGCCGCTGACCTTGGTGGTGCCAGTGACTGTGCCACTACCATCGGCAGCCATGCGCTGCTGGCGGTGATGTCACGGCGCAGCGCAGTAAGGTCAACGATATCGCGGGAGCATTCCCACCCCCCCCTCCCCGGAACCTGCATCACTCCAGCAGCTTACAGGAAGAGCGGCAGCACACTGCAGAGGATAAGTTGGGAGAGCAGCGCAGCCAGCTCGCTCTCCCGAGACACAGGTAGCTCTAATTCATCACCTTAAACCGTCTCCAAATATCAGCACCAGTGACACACCCCTCCACCAGTACTTCGCCCACAATGAAAGAAGAATAAAGACTTGGATTTCTATAGCGCTTTTCACAACCAGCGGATGTCCCAAAGCGCTTTACAGCCAATTGTCGTCATCAAAGGCAGTCCCTCGGAGCCGAGGAAGACTTGCTTCCACTCTTACCACGTTCTTAGGTGGCTGTACAGTCCAATACGAGAGCCACAGTCTCTGTCACAGGTGGGACAGACGGTGGTCGAAGGAAAGGGTGGGTGGGGAGTCTGGTTTGCCGCACACTCCTTCCGCTGCTGCGCTTGATTTCTGCATGCTCTCGGCGACGAGACTCGAGGAGCTCAGCGCCCTCCAGGATGCACTTCCTCCACTTAGGGCGGTCTATGCCCAGGGACTCCCAGGTGTCAGTGGGGACGTCGCACTTTCAGGAAGGCTTTGAGGGTGTCCTTGTAACGTCTCCGCTGCCCACCTTTTGGCTTGTTTGCCGTAGACGAGTTCCGAGTAGAGCGCTTGATTTGAGAGTCTCGTGTCTGGCATGCGAACTATATGGCCTGCCCAGCGGAGCTGATCAAGTGTGGTCAGTGCTTCAATGCTGGGGATGTTGGCCTGGACAAGGATGCTAACGTTGGTGCATCTGTCCTCCCAAGGGATTTGTAGGATCTTGCGGAGACATCGTTGGTGGTATTTCTCCAGCGACTTGAGGTGTCTACTGTACATGGTCCATGTCTCTGAGCCATACAGAAGGGCGGGTATTACTACAGCCCTGTAGACCATGAGCTTGGTGACAGTTTTGAGGGCCTGGTCTTCAAAAACTCTTTTCCTCAAGCAGCCGAAGGCTGCACTGGCGCACTGGATCCCGTCGTCAATGCCTGCTCTTGTTGACAAGTGAAATGGTCCACGTTGTCCAGGGCCACGCTGTTGTACTGTAGGAAACACAGCAGCCAAGATGTACACAGCAACTCCCACAAACAGCAGTGTGATAATGACCAGATAATCTGTTTTAATGATGTTGGTTGAGGAATATTGGCCAGGACATTGGGGAATAACTCCCCTGCTTTTCTTCAGAATAGTGCCATGGGATCTTTTATGTCCACTTGAGAGGGCAGACGGGACCTGGGTTTAACATCTCATCTGAAAGACGGCATCTCTAACAGTGCAGCACTCCCTCAGCACTGCACCAGAGAGTCAGCGCTTCGATTTTATTTTTGTGCTACAGATTCCTGGAGTGGTAATTGAACCCACAACTTTTTGACTCAGAGGCGAGAGTGGTAAGTTAGTCAGCTCACAATGGTCTCTGGACAGCTCCCAAGCTTGGGTGGGGAAGAGCTAGAATTATACTGCCGGGCTCTTTTGCAGTTCAAATGGACATAGTGTGAAAATTTCACATTTCACCTTTACTGAAATCATAGTCGCCCTAATCAGGGGAGTCATCCTTGGTGTCCTGGCCAATATTTATCCCTCAACCAGCATTGCTAAAAACAGATTATCTGGCCATTATCACATTGCTGTTTGTGGGAGCTTGCTGTGCGCAGATTGGCTGCCACATTTTCCTACATTGCAATGCTTCAAAAGTACTTCATTGGCTGTAAAGCGCTTTGGGACATTGAGGTCATGAAAGGCGCTATATAAATGCAAGTCTTTCTTTAATAAACTGCAGATAAAGTAGATTGTGAGCTGATACGGAGGAGGTCCAGAGGTCAGAACATTTGATGACCTCTCATTCGGAGCCAGTCGCCTCTGGCTCTTTGCTCTCTTCCTGAACTTGCTGAGAGGTTGGGGGTAGGTTCGGGAATGGAGAATGAATTGCAGCACTGTTTATCCAGTCTGTTGTTACAGTGTCTGGGGAGTTGCTGGCCCTTGTCCGCTCCTCCTCCCCCACCACCAAAAGGCTGTTGAAAAAATTGTTTCTTTTTCCTTATTGAGTCTGTTGTTGTCTTGTGCATCCTTCCGAGTTACTGGTAGCCAAGGTGCTTCCCACCAACAGTAGCTCTGACCCCTCCCCAACCGTCTAGAAATAACAGGAAACCAAAGCTGCTGTGGGCTTTCTCTCAAATACGACTGGTGGATCTGTGATTTAAAACCTCCCTCGTCTCTTTCCGTAACCCATCTCACCCCCCACCCTCGCCTGTCCCTCCCCATGGTGACCATACTATGACCAAGCTTGCAAGCAGACGGACATTCCCAGGCTCTGGAGAATTTGACATGTTTACGGAGCAATGAAGTCTTCCCAGCAGGTCCCTCCACCGGCAAGCTGCTCCCATTTCCATCTCTCCTGTAACTCCAAGGCGCCGATGGTCCTCGTACTTTGCCTGCGTCTCCGGCGACTGTTCCGTTGTACGGGGGAAGAAGCAGTGGTCACAGCTGGACCTTTCCTCTCCTCCCACAATGTCCTCCCATATACGCACGATGCGGGAAGGGTGACTGGATAGTGATTGGGAGCAGGATGGCTGGCTGCTTTTCCCCTCCCGAGGTCAGGGACGCTGGAGCCAGTACTATAGCCCCCAGAATCACTTGTCTGAGATCCCAGCACTGGGGGAGGGGCGGGGAGGAGAATCAAACCTCGCACCCTTCATTACCCATTACCACACAGGGCGAGGGAAGTAGCGATTATGGTACCATACAATCATAAAAATTTACAGCACAGAAGGAGGGCATTCGGCCCATCGTGTCCACGCCGGCCGACAACGAGCTGTCTAGCCTAATCCCACTTTCCAACTCTTGGTCTGTATCCCTGTAGGTTACGGCACTTCAGGTATATATCCAAGTACTTTTTAAATGCGATGAGCGTTTCTGCCTCTTTCAGTCAGAGCTTTCCAGACACCCACCACCCTCGGTGAAAAAGTTCTCCAACTCCCCTCCAATCCTCCTATCAATTACTTTAAATCTATGCCCCTGGTTATTGACCCCACTGCAAAGGGAAATAGGTCCTTCCTATCCACTCCATCTAGGCCCCTCATAATGTTATACACAACAACAACTTGCATTTATATAGCATCTTTAATATAGAAAGGGCTCCACTGATTTAAGTTTCGTATACTTTTCAATTGAGGAATGCTTATTTCAGTTTAAAGCCTACCTTTTTGATCAAGGCCCTTCCTGCTAACTGCTTCTTTGGCTCTGTGTCCAGTTTCCCGCACTAGTTCTGCCTTCCTGATTACTTGCTGTACCTGCATTAAACTTTTTTTGTTTCATGACAAGGACCCCCAGGTCTCTCTGTACTGCAGCACTTTGCAAGTTTTGTCCATAAAGTATCAGCCTAGCTTGCCTGGACTGGGCTTGAAGCCATTGCCTTCCAACTCAGAACTGAGGGCAATACTAATTGAGACAAGCTCACACTTGAAGTGTGATTAAACACTAACTAAGGATTAACCTAATCTTGCTAACTAGATGACCAAATAAGCCTAATCAGCAAGTGTCGAGCCAGACAAAGATAGTGAGGGTGGGGGCAGAGGCGGTGGAGGGAGGAACAAGAAGGAAGATCGGTGATAGGGTGGAAGGCAGGACTGATTAAATGACACAAGGGATGATGGTGCAAGGCAAAAAGGGTGGCGATGGGACCAGCAAAGAAACAAAAGGTGGGTCTAGAGGAGCTGTAAATGACAACAGCAGGATCATTACCAGCACCTGCTGTCTGGAAAAATGGGAGTGGTGGTCCTGATCTGAAGTTCTTCAAATCAATGTTAAACCCAGAAGGTTTTTTAAGTGCCGAATCAAAAGATGTTGCTGTTCCTTGAGCTTGCTTCATTGTGGAGCGATGTGATCGGGGCCCAGGAGAGGTGTGAGTTCGGGGCCCAGGGACAGCATGGGCCAGCCCACACTGCGATATGTGCGCTCACTAGGTCCGTGCAGCAGAGTTAGTCTCCAGTTGTCTTGGGTAACCCTTGCCAATGGACCAAGGCCTGGCTCTGTCAGGCCCGTGTGGTGGCTGGTGAGCAACGGCCACCACACGTTTAAAAAAAAAAATCCACGCACAGGCATCTTCCACCCTTCAGGATGTAGTTTGGAATCCGGAATATTAGGTCCTTCATTGAAACACCTGTGAACTCATCCCTTTTAGGTGTGGAAGCAAGTCATCCTCGTTTCGAGGGACTGCCCATGATGATGATGATGATGAAGATGATGATCTGTGAAGCACCTTGGGCCATTTTTCTCTGTTAAAGGTGCAGGTTGTTGCAGCAATACCATTACCGCTACACTAACGTGTCCTCGGTACACATACTGCCCCGTGTGGTACTGAACCGTCCGACGTTTGATATGGCTGGTAGTTTGCGTGTCCCCACGACACCTGGGGGTCCCTGGCCAAAGACTGCCCTAAGTGGAGGAAGAGCATCCGGGAGGGCGCTGAGCACCTCGAGTCTTGTCGCCGAGAGTATGCAGGCAGCGGAAGGAGCGTGCAGCAAACCAGACTCCCCACCCACCCTTTCCTTCAACCACTGTCTGCCCCACCTGTGACAGAGACTGTAATTCCCGTATTGGACTGTACAGTCACCTAAGAACTCACTTTTAGAATCTTCCTCGATTTTGAGGGACTGCCTATGATGATGAGTTTGCGCCATGCTTTCTTGACTCTTGCAGTCGAATTTTCAGTCCCATCAATTCCGATTAGCGGATAGATTCTACCTCAGGATCCGGGTGGAGAAAAGGAAGTCGAGCTTGCTGACCCTTTGCATGGGTCACCGTAGTATGAAAATACCCCGCACTGTTAACCCACTTGGGCTTCACTCAAGCAGGACGAACGTGCTGGCTTGAAAAGCTACTGTAATTCTCTGCCTGTCTCTCCAGGAGACTATTCACATCTGCTGCTCCAGTAAGTACAGTGAATGAATGACTGCTGCTTGCAAAAGGCACAGAATGACTAGTGTCCGGTCCCAACGGAGTAGAATTTACGAGAGGAGAGCGCCAGAGACTGGCGTGGGTCAAACTCGTGAAAACCGACAAGGGGGCCAGGGTCAGATAAATCCATCGGGTTTAAAAAAGGGGTCAAAGGTCGCCGGCCTGTCGGACAAATTGAAATAGAATACAGCCGATAACTTGGGTCAAATTCCTACCCAGACTGACTGGAGCTCGGACTTTTTTTTCAATCTGTCCCCACACCTACAGGCCTCGGAGTCGGGCGACCCACGGCCGCATCTCAGCTACCCGCCTGCATGATAGGTGAGCGCATCGATTCTCGTCGGAAAGTGAGAACCGCCACTGGCCCTTCCAACAGCAGCACCAAGTGCTCTGTACGAGAGCGCTATATGTTTGCACAGTGGTGCCTGGTATCTCAGGAGAGGGCCCTAACACCACCTAGTGTCTTGCCTTGGAGGCACTGCAATGAAGGTTCACGAGCTTGATTCCTGGGATGACAGGGTTGTACTATGAGCAGAAATTGAGTAGATTGGGCCTTTGTTGGGCCTATGAGAGGTGATCTCATTGAAACATTTAAGATTCTCAGGGCGATTGACAGGGTAGATGCTGAGAAATTGTTTCCCCTGGTTGGAGAGTCTAGAACTGGGGGGCAAAGTCTCAGGATAAGGGGTAGGCCATTTTACACTGAGATAAAGAAGAACTTCTTCACTGAGGGTTGTGAATCTTTGGAATTGTCTACCCCGAAGAGCTGTGGATGCTGAATCATTGAGTATCTTCAAGGCTGGGATAGAAAGATTTTTGGACTTTGGGGATAGGGCGGGAAAGTGGAGTTGAGGTCGAAGTTCAGCCATGATCTTATTAAATGGGGGAGCAGGCTCAAGAGGCCGTATGACCTCCTCCTGCTCCTAACTCTTGTGTTCTTAGTGCCAATGGGTAGAGGCCCTGCAGCCAGGATGTCCCACAAGGATTTGGTACGGTTGTTCTGGAAAATATGCTAATATTCTATGTTTCTAGGAGATAACAGTGCAACAAGTCTTAATGATCAATCTGTAATTGATTGGATATTCTGCAGTAGAGACTGCACTTGACTAATCTGGACAGTAAGGTCATAAGAACATAAGAAATAGGAGCAGGAATAGGCCATATGGCCCCTCGAGCCTGCTCCGCCATTCAATAAGATCATGGCTGATCTGATCATGGACTCAGCTCCACTTCCCTGCCCGCTCCCCATAACCCCTTATCCCCTTATCGTTTAAGAAACTGTCTATTTCTGACTTAAGTTTATTCAATGTCCCAGCTTCCACAGCTCTCTGAGGCAGCGAATTCCACAGATTTACAACCCTCAGAAGAAATTTCTCCTCATCGCCGTTTTAAATGGGCGGCCCCTTATTCTAAGGACATGCCCTCTCGTTCTAGACTCCCACATCAGTGGAAATATCCTCTCTGCATCCACCTTGTCAAGACTCCTCATAATCTTATACATTTCGATAAGATCACCTCTCATTCTTCTGAACTCCAAGAGTAGAGGCCCAACTTATTCAACCTTTCCTCATAAGTCAACCCCCTCATCCCCGGAATCAACCGAGTGAACCTTCTCTGAACTGCCTCCAAAGCAAATATATCCTTTCTTAAATATGGAAACCAAAACTGCATGTAGTATTCCAGGTGTGGCCTCACCAATACCCTGTATAATTGTAGCAAGACTTCCCTGCTTTTATACTCCATCCCCTTTTCAATAAAGGCCAAGATACCATTGGCCTTCCAGATCACTTGCTGTACCTGCGTACTAACCTTTTGTATTCCATGCACACGTACCCCCAGGTCCTGCTGTACTGCGGCACTTTGCAATCTTTCTCCACTTAAATATTTTTTTTTATTTTTTTTTCTGCCAAGGTGCATGACCTCACACTTTCTAACATTATACTCCATCTGCCAAACTTTTGCCCACTCACTTAGCCTGTCTATGTCCTTTTGTAGGTTTTTTGTGTCCTCCTCACACATTGCTTCAACTCCCATCTTTGTGTCGTCAGCAAACTTGGCTACATTACACTCAGTCCCTTCTTCCAATTCATTAATATAGATTGTAAATAGTTGGGGTCCCAGCACTGATCCCTGTGGCACCCCACTAGTTACTGGTTGCTAACCAGAGAGTCTCTATTCTCTGTTTGTTAGCCAATCCTCTATCCATGCTGATATATTACCCCCAACCCCATGAACTTTTATCTTGTACAGTAAACTTTTATGTGGCACCTTGTCAAATGCCTTCTGGAAGTCCAAATACACCACATTCACTGGTTCCTCTTTATCCACCTTGTTCATTACATCCTCAAGGAACTCGAGTTATATAAATGACGAGCTCACATATTTCTTGGAAAATAAGAACAAAATGGGATAGATGAGCAAAGGGATCTCGGAGTGTAAATACACAAATCACTAAAAGTAGCAACGCAGGTTAATATCATAAAACCAAGCATTTATTTCTAGAGGAATAGAATTGAAAAATAGTTAGGCTAAATTTGTATCGAAACCTGGTTAGGCCACACTTGGAATACTGCGTACAATTCTGGTCGCCATATTGTAAAAAAGAAAATAGAGGAACTGGTGGAGTTGCAAAAAAGATTTACCAAAAATGTGAGGTTATACCTATCAGGAAAGGATGAACAGACTGAAAGAGAAAGCTGAGGGGTGACCTAATAGAGGTCTTTAAAATTAGGAAAGATTTTGATAGAGTGGATACAGAGTGTTCCCACTTGTGGGGAAGAGCAAAGCTAGAGGCTTCAATATAAGATAGTCACCAAGAAATCAAACAGGGAATTCAGAAGAAACTTCTTTACCCAGAGAGTGGTGAGAATGTGGAACTCGCTACCACAGGGAGTGGTTGAAGTGAATAGTATCGATATATTTAAAGGGAGGCTGGACAAGCGTATGAGGGAGACGGGAATAGAGGGTTATGCTGATAGAGTTAGATGAGGAAAGACGGGAGGAGGCTTGATTGCCGGCATGGCCTGGTTGGGCCGAATGGCCTGTTTCTGTGCTGTATATCCTATGTAATGCTATATAACCAAGCTCCATGAAAACCGCACCAATTCTACGAAGGCCGTGTTTTTTTTTTATATAGTGTCACAAATGTGTTGCACTGATTCAAAGTCGGCAGCTGTGCATTCAGGCAGTTATCCGGGTCTAACTCTCTCTATTAGCAAGCACCATTGTCCAACCAAGAGGCTTTTGCCCGTGACGTTCTGTAATGGGTCACGAGATTCAGCATCTTCCTCAGCAGGAGAATTTGATATTCACATAGCACCTGAGCAAGTCCTCAGCACATTCCTCAGTGCCTCACATCGAGCAAATTACTTTTCAAGTGCAGTCGCTGTTGGCTGACTAGACACCCGATTTGCATGCAGCAAGATCCCACAAACAGCTGAATGGCCAGTTAATCTGTTTTTGGCGGTGTTAATTCAAGGAGGAATGTCCATTAGGACGGGAGAGCTATGAGATCTTTTGTGCTCGCCTAAATAGTTTAATTTCTTATGCGAAGAGTGGCACGCCCAGCAGTGCTGCACTCCCTCAGTACTGCACTGGAATGTCAGCCTAGATTAAGTCAAGTCAACGATTAACCAAGTTACAGATCACATGAAAAGCATGCATTGTTTGTTATTCCACCACAGCTGAAATCATCAACATCTTGCCTTTATGTAGCGACTTTAATGTAGTAAAACGTCCCAACGCCAGGAGCGTAATCAGATGCAATTTGACACAGCCACATGAGATATTAGGACAGCTGACCAAAAGCTTGGACAAAGAGGTAGGTTTGAAGGAGAGGTAGAGAGACGGAGAGGTTTAAGGAGAGAATTCCAGAGCTGAGAGCCCTAACAGCTGAAGGCTCGGCTGCTAATGGTGGAGCGATTTAAAATCAGGGATGCTCAAGAGACCAGAGTTGGAGAATTGCAGATATCTCGGAGGGTTGTGGGGCTGGAGGAGGTCACGGAGATAGGGAGTGGCGAGGCCACAGAGGGATTTGAAAACAAGGATGAAAATTTTAAAAACAAGAAACAGTACTGTAATATAGTGACTAATATATTTCAAGTCCAGCACCTACTAGATGCTCTTGACACTGGAGGATGTGGTCAACTGGTTAGTTATTTAACAGCTACTGGCCTTTTCTCTAGGGCTTCAGTCAAGTATAATGGCGAGTGTATGAAATTTTCAGTGAAACTGTGAAACAGCCAGCGGTTTGGTGCCGATTCAAGCAGAGTGTCGTATTTGGAGAGGGGCTTTGGTGCTGTGAAACACCAGGTTGTCACTGTCGGTGGGAGCAATATGAGCCGAGAAGTTAAGAAACGTACTGTTTCCAGGAAATTAGATGAATTAAAATGCCGAGGCTGGCCCTGCCTTGCCGCGAAGCGAAGAATCAATGAGGTGGCTTTGCTTCCAGGAACACTGGTGCTTGTAATGGAAGTGCCCCTAAACGGAAATGGGCAATCAGTGTCGGATGGGAATTGATTATCGAATTGCTCCCTTCAAAGTCCTCACTTCAGAGCAGTTGTCAAGCAGAGTGGCATGAAATGTGAAAATTGTGTGGCTGGAGTGTGGGGGAGGGGCGGGGAGATCCTTAAAGGGACCATCATTCTGTAGGTCAGATAATGTCAGAACAATTCAATTCCATGTTTGCGGGTCAGGACGGACAGAACCTGAGATTTGGAGTTGGGGGGTGGTGGAGGGGGTTGGGGGGGGGAAGGAAGGCTGGGAAAGACCTTCTCGAACCTTCACGAACCTTCACTTCAAGAGGTGGCAAAATACAACGTTTGTAATAAGCAGTTGTTTTCATTGCTTTTAACACTTTACTAACTTGAGCTCACCCAACCTATGTGTCATATTTGACCCTGAAATAAGCTTCCGGCCACATATCCACGGCATAACTAAAACCGCCTATTTCCACCTCTGTAACGTCGCCCGTCTCCACCCTTGCCTCAGCTCATCTGCTGCTGAAGCCCTCATCCATGCCTTTGTTACCTCGAGACTTGACTACTCCAACGCACTCCTGGCTGGCCTCCGACATTCTGCCCTACATAAACTAGAGGTGATCCAAAACTCGGCAGCCCATGTCCTAACTTGCACCAAGTCCCGCTCGATTTTGAGGGACTGCCTCTGATGATGGTGGGGCGAGGGAGCATGCAACGATCCATATTTCTATCAGTGGAGCAATGTGCTGCCCTGGCTGACCCACTGTCACTTTGCTTTCCTTTACAAGCGACTTGAGTTTTTCTGAATCTAAATATGTGCCCAGTTTTTCCTCAGTTTTAGGTGTCAGCCGGGGCTCAGTGGGTAGCGCTCTCGCCTCTGAGTCAGAAGGTCATGGGTTCAAGTCCCACTCTAGAGACTTGAGCACAAAAATCTCGGCTGCGCTGAGGGAGCACTGCGCTGTTGGAGGTGCTGTCTTTCGGATGAGACGTTAAATTGAGGCCCCGTCTGTTCTCTCAGGTGGATATAAAAGATCCCATGGCACTATTTCGAAGAAGAGCAGGGGAGTTCTCCCCGGTGTCCTGGCCACTATTTATCCCTCAATCAACATCACTAAAAAAACAGATTATCTGGTCATTATCATATTGTTGTTTGTGGGATTTCGCTGTGCACCAATTGGCTGTCGGATTTCCTACATTATAACAGTGACTACACTTCAAAAGTACTTCATTGAAAGTGAAGCGTTTTGGGACACCCTGAGGTTGTGAAAGGCGCTACATAAATGCAAGTCTTTTTTTCTAATAGTTAACATCTTTCATGATTTCTTTTTCTAATTTGAATATCTCTGATCAGCATGTGAGAGTTGATCTCAAGGGTGAAACTAACTGGAAGGTGAAGTAGAAATGCAATTAAGTATGGGGACGATGGTCTAAGAATCCCGCTCCTGATCACTGGCCGGTGACCCTGACTGAAGGTGTGTGTGCGTAGAGATAATGTGAGGGCAGGATCGGGCTGGTTCTGGCTGTAGCGCTTTCTCTGTTGAGGCTCACACTCTGGGCAAGACACCAATCTGACAGAGGACGTTGGCTTCTGAAGAACAGAGGGTGGGGAGCGGTGTGACTGTATCTCTCTGTGATTGGAGGTGCTGTACATCGGGGAGGCCTTCATGTGTACAATACAATTCTTTCAACATCGCAGCAAAGCTAACGGCGCCGAGAGGAACAGAAATTGGAACGATCCTTGCAGGAAGAAACCGTGAGTGCAGATGAACAGGCAGTGTGAAAGCTGCGGGAATGTGAATTGGGAAAGATGATCAGAGAGCAGCACGGGAAACACTCCACAGTGTGCCCCAAACTAGAAGAAAGGACTGGATACGGAGGTGGATTTAATGGAAGAAACAGTAACGAGGTGCACACTAATGAGGAAGCACAGCTGGTTCTGCCTGAAACACACGGAGCTCTGGAGACGCTGTCACCAAGAACTTCGAAACTGACGTGAATGCAAATGGATAATAGTTATCGCTCCTGTGGTCGATATAAACCACTACCCGGTTTAAACATGGCCGTTTTCAGTGGTTGAGATTGGACAGGAGAATGCACTATGTGACTTGGTACCCGAAACAGTTCAAGTTTCCCCCTAAGTTATTGAAGAACAAAATACCATGATGAGGCTCTTCACACTTAGTCACACAGCTACAAACAAAGAAATCCTCTGGTCAGTGTAACAAGTAATACTGAAATTAAGATCTTCTCCACCATTGGCGGCTGTGCCTTCAGCTGCCTGGGCCCTAAGCCCTGGAATTCTTTCTCTTAAACCTCTACCCCGCTTTTTGACGCTCCTTAAAACCTACCTCTTTCCCTGTCCTAATCGTTCTTTATGTGGCTCGGTGTCAAATTTTGTTTGATAATCGCTCCTGTGTAGCGCCTTGGAACGTTTTACTATTTTACAGGTGCTATAGAAATACAAATTGTCGATGTAATGGAACAAGTAAGTCACCAGATTGTTCTTGCACTGTGCAACCAAATGACATAGTCAGTGATAAACTTTGATGATAAGGGATAGCCAGGAGTGAGTCACTGAGGAGGTAACCTGACTGAGAACACTGTGATATCATCAGCCCAACAGAACAAAGTACACTTCCGTTTATCAACATCGACTGAACCTTGGAACCCGGAGTTACTGAAGCAGACAGCATGAAGAAGGTGAATCAGCATCAGTTGAGACAAATAGTGTAACACAGGGCATTTATCAACGCATTTATCTTACATTGCAACAGTGACTACATTTGACAATTACTTCATTGGCTGTAAAATTCTTTGCTTCGCTACCCTTCGGCTCAGTAACTGCGATTTCTCTGCTTTCGCCCTTTGTGCACGTACACTCACACACACGCTCTCACGCACGCTCACGCAAATACTCAAACACTCACGAGCACACGCAAACATTCGCGCGTACACGGTTATCGCACCCTATTTAAACAACATTGTCAACATTACAGAGTGTCACACACACCCACTGAGAGCAGGAGAAGGACAATTGTAAAATCCACCTCAATCCTCTTTGACGGTTTGAGGAAGAACACTTCAGGGCTGTTGACCGAGGGCCGTGCGGCTCTTTGTCGGCCGGCGTGAATACGATGGGCCGAAATGGCCGCCTCCTGCACTGTAAATTTCTATGTTGCTCGCCAGGAGACTTCCTCTTTCGCCACAGTGGCGGTGTCTCACACCACGCGATGATTGAGTCACCATGCTGTGGCTCACTGTCGGGAAAAGTACTGCCGATCAGCCTGGCAGGGAGGTGTCAGTAACCTGCGCCTTGCATTCATCTCCCGCCTGTAACGCCCCATTACTTCAGAGGAAGAATGGAGACTGAGCAGCAGCAGGATAGTTAAAGGTTAAAGAATTGATTCCAATGGAAATAAAAATGGGGAGAGTTGTAAAACGGGCTGACACCATCTCCCATTTTTACAATATTGCACAAAGTCAAAATGACCCCATCAAAAGGACCGACTGGTGGGGAGGGGCCGGCCGGGCGGGCAGGGGAATGGGCCGAACAGCACAGCCCGAGGCATGGGCAGGCTGGAGCAGGGCTGACAGGCGGGAGGAGGTCATGGGGCAGCCAGAGCAGGACAGCCAGTGGGGAAGGAAGGGGGCCAGACTGGGAGTGGGGAGGGCGAGGCGATGGTAGACCGCTGCAGGGCGGGGGGGGAACAGGCCATAGCAAAGCAGACAGTGAGGGGACCCAAAGCAGGGTGGGTGGGGTGGGAGACAGACCGGTGGGTTGGGACAGACTCTGGGTGCAGGTGGGGTGGGCCTTTATTGCGCAGGCCCTTTAACTGGCTGCATGGCCCATCCAAACTTTTGCGTATGCGCACTATCTCCCATATACAAAGAAAGAGGTGCATTTATATAGCGCCACCGGACGTCTCAAAAAGCGCTTTACAGCTGCTGAAGTACTTTTGGAGTGTAGTCACTGTTGTGATGTGGGAAACGCGGCAGCCAATTTATGCACAGCAAGCTCCCGCAAACAGCAATGTGATAATGACCGGATAAGCTGTATTTTTGTGATGTTGTTTGAGGGATAAATATTGGCCAGGACACTGGGGATAACTCCCCTGCTCTTCTCCGGAATAGTGCCGTTGGATCTTTTGCGTCCACCTGAAAGAGCAGACGGTTTAACGTCTCATCCGACAGATGGCACCTCCGACAGTGCGGCATGCCCTCGGCACTGCACTGGAGTGTCAGCCTAGATTTCTCTGCTCCGGTCTCTGGAGTGGGACTTGACTCCGAGGCGGAGTGTGCTCCCCGCTGAGCCACGGCTGCCACAAAAGCCAGTGGAGCGGCCTACGTGGGACCTCCAGACCGCTGCGCCGCCGTGCGACGGCAACATTGGGCGGGGACCAGCGACGCTTCGGTTGGCCACCATTTCCGTGCCAGCCCGTTCCCAGGGCAGGCCTCTTGGAATCACTGCTCAAGCCTCAGCAGCAGTGGGCATTTCTCAGCTGTTTGGTTTGTACAGCTTCACATGCTGAATTATTTAGCGAGGTATCACTCCGTGCGTGGGTACGCCCTTTTCACAGCACTTCAGGGAGTCGGGGGTCAGTTGGAAGTGGCTGCATCAGATTCCCTATGGACTGTGACAGAACGGACTGTCTGCTTTCACTGTCACTTAAGTTTTGAAAAAAAAATAGGAGGAAAACCCAACACCACCACCTCGAGATTTAGAAAAAAAAACACATCCACGTGTAAGGGGAGCTTGTGATTCAGCGAGTGCTAGCCAGCACTCGGGGCAACCAGCTATGCTAACTGGACTTGTGCAGTCGTTCTCAACCGCCGGAGCTTTATTCAAGAACATGTTTTGTACACAGTTAACCAGTTAAACACTACTGTTCCAGTGAGCGAGAGAGAGGCGGAGTTTGTGCGAAGACAGTTGCTATGACTTTAAAAGCCCACATATCGGGTTTCTCTAAGAGCAGTGGCTCTCTCTCTCTCTCCTCCCTCCCTCTCTCTCTCTCTCTCTCTCTCGCTCTCTCCTGAATAGCTAACGAGTAGCCACAACCAGCCTGTGTCCAGTTCGGATGGGTCTGCCCCGTGTGGCTCCTCTGCTAAGCTGCTCAGCGAAGGGAGAGGCAGCTGATCGAAGCTCTCCGTCTAAAGAGGGAAGGGGAGCCGGTAAGTCACAACTGCCGTCAACGACTTCCTGCTACAGACAAAAGGAAAAATCTATTCTGGACTTTTTGATGGGGCTGTGGTGGTGAGGAGCAGTGAAGGAGGTCGACGATCACGGTTTGTGAACCACTTCACTTCAGTGCCAGGAGGGGCTGCACTTTTGAATGTGTCTTCTGTTTCCCCCACACAGTAGCAGTTAGATGTGCATCAGTCGCTCAGGGAAGTCCCAGAGAGGAGTCGGGCACTGACTGGTTGCCCTGCTGTTGGATCCCGTCGCACCCCCTGCGCTGTTCTCTTGCACGCTCCGCCCGTGCGTCCGTTTACCTGTTGCTCTTACCTCCCGAGAGTTGAATCCCACAAGGAGACGGCGGTGAAGTCTGGCTGCTCGTGTGGTAGCCAACGCGCGCCCAGCATGCGCCTCTCACCGTGAGCCACTCCGAGACCTCAGTGGCCCAGCAAAGGGAGCGCCTGGCTCGATGTCGTTGTGTCTTTCGGATTGGGCCGAAGAACCAGCTCCACCGCCCGGTTTCGATTTCAGAAACGGGACTCTTTGCCTTCTCTCAAAGTGCAAATGTACATCACCGATCTCCGACCTTCGGCCGAAGCGATGAAGAAGGATTGCGTCTCGGGGTCGCTGAGGAAGAAAGCCAGTCCCAACTCCATCCCTCGCGCTCTGAGCTGGCTGAACTTCACGTCGCTGACCAAGCAGACCAAGCGGCTCTTCCGCAGCGACGGCGAGTTGGCATCTGTTTGTGCGCAGCGTGACAGCGACGAGGATAACTGGACGTACACCCCGCTACACGGCAATGGTAAGGGCACAGGGCGAACCGCGGGGCCATTTTTCTTGCACTCTGGTCACTGTCTCCTGGCAGTGTCGGCCGTGGATCGGTGGGTAGCATGCTCGCCTCTGAGCCTGAAGGTTGTGGGTTCAAGCCCCACTGCAGGCTGACACTGCCAGTGCTGAGGGAGTGCTGCACTGTTGGAGGTGCTGTCTTTTCGGATGAGACATTAAACTGAGGACCAATGTTCCCTTTAAGCTGCGCGGCCGTGCAGTGCTGTGGAGGTTCTGCGCAGCCGGCTAGAACATGGAAAAAAGGCGCATGCGCGGAATTCTCGCGACCAAAAAATAAATTTAGAGGGAGCATTGCCGAGGACACGAAAATAGTTCCGTAGGGGGAGGACTCTGAGGACAGCTCCCTACCTCTTCTTCCAAGTAGTGCCGCGGGATCTTTTAAATCCACCTGAGGGGACAGAAGAGGGGCCTCTGTTTAAGGTCTCGCCTGAAAGACAGCACCCCCTGCAGTGCAGCACTCCCTCAGCACTGCACTGTGTGTGTCAGCCTGGATTATGTGCTCCAATCTCTCGAGCGGGACTACAACCTATAACTGTCTGACTCCGAGGCAAGAATGCTACCCACTGAGCCAGGGCTGGCACGCAAAGGCCCAGATTCTGGATAAGGAAAGCTGTGCTGTTTCCGTCCCTGTAATCCCTGTGATTATTGCAAAGGGCTGTGGAAACTGCTGCTGAGTGAGTGGAAAGTATGTAACCCTGAGACGATTTCAAGCAGCCTTTCCAAAGTTTCAGGTTTTCAGACAGCCCACGTTGCACATTTCAGTGAAGCAGAGAACCGACTACACTCAGCAGTGTTTTCAGCGATAGTAAGACCTGCCTCCCTCAGTTGCTCAGAATCGTTGCGTGATGTGCGATGCCTCGTCCTGTGCAGAAAGAGGAGCCCTCCTGACTGGCGTTCCTCTTAATCCCTAAAAGAAACATTAGGACAAGGGCAGGAGCCACACGGGAGCACCATCACCTGCAAGTTTCCCTCCAAGTTACACACCACCCTGACTTGGAAATATATCGTCGCTGGGTCAAAGTCCTGGATCTGCCTCCCTAACAGCACTGTGGGAGCACCTTCACCACATGGGCTGCAGCTTCAAGAAGGTGGTTCACCACTTTCTCGAGGACAATTAGGGATGAGCAATAAATGCCGGCCTTGCCAGCGACGCCCACATCCTGGAACGATTTTAAAAAAGGAGCAGAAGGAAGCCATTCAGCCCCTCGTGCCTGCTCCACCATTCAGTTAGATCACGAGTGATCTGTTAACCTCAACTCCGTTTACCGGCCTTTGCTCCAAATCTCTTGGTACCCTTACCTGGCAAATATTTGTTAGCAATTTCAAATAACATTGCCACCCTGTAGGAATGGGGATAGTGCAGGAAGGTGGACTTGAGGTCGAAGTTCAGCCATGATCTTGTTGAATGGCGGAGCAGGGCCAAAGGGCCTACTCCTCCTGTTTCTTATGTTCTTGTTTCATGTTCTGCCCGTTTCTGTATGTCTTTAAGCTGAGTGATACCATAGTGGGGAAAGAAATGGACCCAGCAGTGTGAGGTGGCTACATTGATCACCCGATCTTCCAGTGGCCCTCGATTACAGTGTATCTGACTCTACTGATACTAACTTTGCTTCAGTCTGCGTTCTGGCTGAGTGTCTTGTCTCGGCTTCAAGGCTCAGCTGATGTTGGTAAACCTTTGCTCTTTCGAGTTGCTGAATTTACCTGCATGTTCTGAGTAAGCTATGTCCTTGGTGACTTCACAGCGAGTCATCTCTTAATGCCATGGCGTTTTTGAGGATGCAATTTTAATGCATTGCCCAAAGGGCAATCACAGTCACCACCTTGTCATCGTGCCCATCTCCAGTTAAATGTGGGTTTGAGTCCCAGTTTCCCACGGCATACTTGCCATGAGTCTTAGAATCATAGAAGTTTACAGCACAGAAGGAGGCCATTCGGCCTATTGTGGTTGTGCTGTCCGGAAAAGAGCTATCCAGCCTAATCCCACTATATCCAGCTCTTGGTCCGTAGCCTTTTAGGTGCATATCCAAGTACTTTCTAAATGTGGTGAGGGTTTCTGCCTCTACCACCCTTTCAGGCAGTGAGGTCCAGACCCCCACCACCCTCTGGGTGAAAAAAGTTCTCCTCCTCAACGCCCCTCTAATCCTTCTACCAATTACTTCAATTCTATGCCCCCTAATTGTTGACCCCTTTGCTAAGGTAAATAGCTCCTCCTTATCCACTACATCTAGGCCCCTCATAATTTTATACAACTCAATCAAGTCTCCCCTCAGCCTACTCTGTTCCAAAGGAAAAATTCCCCAGCCTATCCAATCTTTCCTCATAGCTAAAACTCTCCAGTCCATGCAACATCCTTGTAAATCTCCTCTGTGCCCTCTCTAGTGCAATCGCATCTTTCCTGTCATTTGTAAATGAGTCTTGTTCATTCTCCAGTCACATGGAGCGAGAGCCTGGCTCAGCATGGCCTTCCTCTTGAACCACTGGAAGCAACTAACTCGCTGTACCATCCGATCACTGTGCCACACAGTCACCAATCTGCATTCTTTGATTTGTTTTTGGGACGTGGGCATTGCTGGACAGACCCATATTGATTGTCCATCCCTAGTTGCCCTGAGTTGGTGCTGGTGGATCACTGATAGCAGTTTTCTATAACTGAATGGTTTGCTAAGCCACTTCAGAGGCTTTTAAGAGTCGACCATATTGGATGGGACTGAATGACATTAAAAACAGTGCCTTCCATGGTCTCAGGACATCTCAAAACGCTTTACAGCCAATTAAGTACTTTTTGAAACATAGCCACTGTTGTAATGCAGGAAACGCAGCAGCCAATTTGCGAAAGACAGCAACTCTGGAGTGTCAGCCTAGATATTTGTGTCCCAGTCTCTCGAGACTGGAGTCCCATATAGGCAAAGGGCGGCAGGTTTCTTTCCATAAACGACAATCCAACAGCTTCTACCTTTTACTAGTGCCAGACTTTTTAAACTGAATTCAAACTGAGTCTCAAACTGCCACGGTGAGATTTGAACTCTGAATTTCCAGATTACTCCAGGTCCCGAGATTACAAGTCCAGTAACATATCTACCACGCTACCGTACCCTGGTATAAATGAGGAGCAATGCACCCAGATTCGGAAGGGTTGAGGGTGATTAAGCCAGTGCAGCCAAGTGAATGCAGTTCCTACATGGTAAATATGGTGAATGAGCGATCGTAGCCTTTTAGTGCTAATCCTATCTATAAATTGGGAAAAATCACGTGGTTGATTTGCTCTTCAGGAGCAGCTGACTTCAAACAGCACCAACTCTCAGCTGTGCAGGGCTCCTGTGAGTTCAACAGTTTATATGTGATCACTTCCCCCTTGTTACAGGTGTTCAAAAGCATTTTCAACCTCTGGTTCCTTCACCCGTTACACATCAGCTGCTGGCTGCCTGGTGTTCTGACCCTCCTTGTGTTCAGATGAAAGCGATTGCTGCTTCTGTTTGCCAACTTCAGTATCAATATTTACAGATTAGCGCTTCCCTCTCCCCTCTTCAATTTTCAAAAGATGACCTACAAAATCGCTGGGCTCAGAAGGTTATGCAAAGCACTTTGAGAAATGGTGCTGTGCAAATGTGGCCATTTAATTATATTCCAAAGCTACTTAGAGTGAAGCTAGCCTCTTGGCACGAAAGGCAACTAGGGATGGGTGGCAAATGCCAGCCTTTCCAGCGACAGCTGTATCCTTAGAATGAATACATTTTAAAAAACTTGTTTGGGCTCGCACTGACCACTCGGGCCCCAATGGCAACGGACCTCAGCTTCAGCCCTTTGTGCAATGTGTATTTATTTAGCTGTGATCGGATGATTTGCCAGCTCACGTGTCCCTTTCTTGTCCTGTGCAGTCAGGCTCACTACATCAGAACATGCCAACAGCTGGATCGCAGATTTGGTCAATGCACTGCCCAGTGCTCAGCCGGCCAATCCACAAAGAAAAAAAAGACTTGCGTTTATATAGCGCCTTTCACGACCACCGGAAGCCCCAAAGTGCTTCACAGCCAATGAAGTACTTTTTGAAGTTAGTGATTGTTATAATGTAAGAAATGCGGCAGCCAATTTGCACACAACAAGCTCCCACAAACAGCAATGTGATAACGACTATTTCTTCAAAATAGTGCTATAGGATCTTTTACATCCACCTGAGGGGGCAAACGGGGCTTCATCCAGAAGCCAGCATCTCCGGCAGTGGAGCACTCCCTCAGTACTGCACTGGAGTGTCAACCTAGATTTTTGTCTCAGGCCTCTGGAGTGGGACTTGAACCCACAATCTTCTGACTCAGAAGCGAGAGTGGTACCCACTGAGGCACTGGCCGGTCCAGGTTTGTCCCCAGTATGCACTAAGTTGTCCTGACCTCAGCCAGAGTGGGGGATGGGTCATTGCGGTAGAATTGACTCCTCGCTGGGGTACGTTGCCATTGGGGCCTCGAGTAATCAGTGTGACCCCTAACAAGTTTTAAAAGATGTATTAATTCTCAGGATGCATTGCTGCCAAGGCCAGCATTTATTGCCCATCCCTGGTTGCCCCTGAGAAGGTGGTGGTGAGCCGCTTTGTGGAACCGCTGCAGTCCGTGTTGTGAAGGTACTCCCACAGTGCTGTTAGGGAGGGAGTTTCAGGATTTTGACCCAGTGACGCTGAAGGAACGGCCAGTATATTTCCAAGTTGGGATGGTGTGGAACTTAGAGGTGCTCCCATGCACCTGCTGCCTTTGTCCTTCTAGGTGGTAGAGGTCACGGGTTTGGGAGATGCGCGGAAGAAGCCTTGGTGAGTTGCTGCAGTACATATTGTAGATGGTGCACACTGCAGCCACGGTGTGCCGATGGTCGATGGGGTGCCAATCAAGTGGGCTGCTTTCTCCTGGTTTGTGTTGAGCTTCTTGAGTGTTGTTGGAGCTGCACTCATCCAGGCAAGTGGAGAGTATTCCATCAGATTCAGCTTGACCAGAGGCATCTGAATCGAGCCATAAACCCAATCCTGTACACATTTCCCAGCAGTAGACACAGAAGAGGAACAGAATGTTAGCTACTTTTTCTCCTCCTAGTTCAGGATTACCAATTGTAATGCCTTTTGCTGGGTAACAGTGGCTGGTTTCTTTCTAGGACCTTGCCCCAACAGCTGATCTTCATACATGAGCCCAGTCAGTAAATGTTAACATGCAATTCGACTGTGGGGAACATCACAGTCAAACCTGGTCCTGTCCTTCTTTTCTCTCTTTGTCTTTCTCTCAGCTCTCTCCCCTGTCTCTGCTCTCTCCTCTCTCTTCTATCTCTCCACTCCCCCCCTCTGTGTCTCTCTCTCCTTTCCCCCTCCTCTCTCCTTTCCCCCTCCTCTCTCCTTTCCCCCTCCTCTCTCCTTTCCCCCTCCTCTCTCCTTTCCCCCTCCTCTCTCCATTCCCCCTCCTCTCTCCTTTTCCCCTCCTCTCTCCTTTCCCCTCTCCCCTCTCTCTCCCCCCCCTCCTCTCTCTCTTCCCCCCCCCTCCTCTCTCTCTTCCTTCCCCCCCTCCTCTCTCTCTTCCCCCCCTCCTCTCTCTCTTCCCCCCTCCTCTCTCTCTTCCCCCCCTCCTCTCTCTCTTCCCCCCCCTCCTCTCTCTCTTCCCCCCCTCCTCTCTCTCTTCCCCCCTCCTCTCTCTCTTCCCCCCCTCCTCTCTCTCTTCCCCCCCTCCTCTCTCTCTTCCCCCCCTCCTCTCTCTCTTCCCCCCCTCCTCTCTCTCTTCCCCCCCCTCCTCTCTCTCTTCCCCCCCTCCCCTCTCTCTTCCCCCCCCTCCTCTCTCTCTTCCCCCCCTCCTCTCTCTCTTCCCCCCCTCCTCTCTCTCTTCCCCCCCTCCTCTCTCTCTTCCCCCCCTCCTCTCTCTCTTCCCCCCCCCTCCTCTCTCTCTTCCCCCCCTCCTCTCTCTCTTCCCCCCCTCTCTCTCTCTCTTCCCCCCCTCCTCTCTCTCTTCCCCCCCCTCCCCTTTCTCTTCCCCCCCTCCCCTTTCTCTTCCCCCCCCTCCTCTCTCTCTTCCCCTCCTCTCTCTCTCTCTCTCTTCCCTCTCTCTCTTCCTCTCCCCTCTCTCTCTCTCTTCCCCTTCTCTTCCCCTCCTCTCTCTCTCTCTCTCTTCCCCCTTCTCTTCCCCTCCTCTCTCTCTCTCTCTCTCTTCCCCCTCCCCCCCTCTCTCTCTCTCTCTCTCTCTCTCTCTCTCTCTCTCCCTCCCCTCTCTCTCTCTCTCTCTCTCTCCCTCCCCTCTCTCTCTCTCTCCTCTCTCTCTCTCTCTCTCTCTCTCTCTCTCTCTCTCTCTCTCTCTCTTTCTCTCTCTCTCTCCCCCCCCCTCCTCTCTCTCTCTCTCTCTCTCTCTCTCTCTCTCTCTCTCTCTCTCTCTCTCTCTCTCTCTCCCTCTCCTTGTCTATCTCTCTATCTCCTTCCTTCCCTACTCCTCCCCCCCCCCCCCCCCCCGCATCATTGTGTAGGCGTACTGAACAGGATTATTTTCATTAGTCAACTGCTTGAGGGATTTTTCTGGAGATGTGCACTGTTTGCACTCGGTACGGATAGTTCCTGTAACCTTATGGTTCACCTTGCAGCTGTCCGGACCCTACAGAACTCACTGTAAACCCAAGAGAGAATAAACAGCATGAACTACAGTCACAGTGACCCAAACTGAAGGTGACCTCATGTGGCCAGAATGACCCTTATTCTGAGGGGTCCTGCAACTCCAGCCACTTATGAAGTACAAGTGGAGAAAAGACAAAGGGAGAAGAATTTGGGGCGTTGGCACCTCCTGTTTGGGGGTGGGGGGCGGGGTGGGGTGGGCAGGGCACTAACGGGGACAAACGACATTTCACCCCGGCGCACCGCTGCGACTGACTCCCGCGAGATTTTAGTGGCGGTGGTTGCACTGGTGATAACAACGTCGTCACCATACGCAGCGACCCATTTTCGGCCCGGAGCACCCAGGCTGCACTTTCTCTCGGGGGAGGTAACCCCAGTATAGTTTGCGGGCCGGGACTTCTACGACTGGCACAGGAACTTCCGCCTCGCAGCTGTTACCACCCCGGGGCGGTACTGAATTTTGCGCCCAAAGAATTTGCTGCTTTCTAAAATCCATCATTCTTTCCTTGCCAACTGTAAATATACAACACTTTGGTGATGCATTTTGGTAAGAAGAATGAGGAGAGTCCATACATACTAAATGAAACCATTTTAAAGGGGTTGCAAGAACAGAGAGACCTGGGGCTGGTTGTGCACAAATTGTGTACAGGACAGGTTAACAAAGCAGCTAATAAAGCCAAAGGGATCCTGGGCTTTATAAATAGAGGCATAGAGTACAAAAGCCAGGAAATAATGCGAAAACTATTTTTTTTTTTTAAAACACTCAATCGGCCTCAACTGGATAATTGCGTCCAATTCTGGGCACCACACTTTAGGAAGGATGTGAAGGCTTTGGAGAAGGTAGAGAAGAGGTTTACTAGAATAGTTCCAGGGTTGAGGGACCTCAGTTACGTAGATCGAATGGAGAAGCTGGGGTTGTTCTGCTTATAGCAGCGAAGGCCAACAGGAGATTTGAGCGAGGTATTCAAAATGATGAGGGGTTTAGATAGAGAAAGTAAAGATAAACAGTTTCCAATGGCTGAAGGGTCGATAGCCAGGGGGCACAGATTTAAGGTGATTGGCAAAAGAACCAGAGGCAATATGAGGAAAACCTTTTTTACGCAGTGAGTGGTTAGCTATTCGAAAAAGCCGGTGCAGCCTCGATGAGCTGAATAGCCTCCTTCTGTGCTGCACTATTCTATGACTCTATAACACATTGGAAATAAGGTGCCAACTTTTTTTCGAGCTGACGTGAATTCATTGGTTGAAAATGGGCCTGTTTATTGGAGTGACGAGTGTGTTTCTCACACTTGAATTCCAAGTTTGAGTTCCCCCTCCCCGACCTGATTTTCCTCCCTTTTCTTCCTCACCTTGGGAACTCGTTAGGGCAAGAGATCCTTTCCTCACTGTGACTGTGCAGGACATGATCCAACTGGGGTTAGGAGGAGGAACCCTGGCTTACTGTCTCCCCCTCTACCTTATGCACAAAATTGCTACGGTCAAGTTAACTCCTGCTGTGACCCGGTGTAAGTGTCCTGGGCACCCTCTGGTACCTGCCTTCCCCCGAGTTGCTGCTACTTCCACATGTGAGACGACAAGTATCGATGGGCTATTCCACTTGGGGAAGCATCATCGCCAAGCCTAATTGTGATCCTGTCCCCACCCAATGTCCATGCAGGCTTTCTTCCCGGCAGAGGGATGTCACTAGATATCAATCTGGTGCGGGAACATGATGTTTCCCCCTCTATAGCCCAATGGAACTGAGGGCAACGTGAACCTCCCAGCTGTTGGCCCAGCAAAGATCAACTAACTGGGTGCAGACCGGCGATTGAATCTGGCACTGTCCTGGTGTGTATGGCTCAGTACATTCGCGTCCTCGAGCAGGCCAACATCCCCAGCATTGAAGCACTGACCACACTTGATCAGCTCCACTGGGCAGGCCACGTCGTCCACATGCCAGACACGAGACCCCCAAAGCAAGCGCTCTACTCTGCACTCCTTCACGGCAAACGAGCCAAAGGTGGGCAGAGGGAACATTACAGGGACACCCTCAAAGCCTCCCTGATAAAGTGCAACATCCCCACTGACACCTGGGAGTCCCTGGCCAAAGACCGCCCGAAGTGGAGGAAGTGCATCCGGGAGGGCGCTGAGTACCTCGAGTCTCATCGCTGAGAGCATGCAGAAATCAAGCGCAGGCAGCGGAAAGAGCGTGCGGCAAACCAGTCCCACCCCTCCTTTCCCTCAACGACTATCTGTCCCACCTGTGACAGGGACTGTGGCTCTTGTATTGGACTGTTCAGCCACCTAAGGACTCATTTTAAGAGTGGAAGCAAGTCTTCCTCGATTCCGAGGGACTGCCTATGATGATGATGATGGCTTGGTACTGCATTTGCCCTCATTGTGGAAGCTTCCTAAGGAAGGTGCCTTATCCTAGGTGACCATCAAATCGGCAGAATAGCTATTCGACCATGGGCGTCACATCGGCAGAGTAGAGCTCTTTGAGTGGCCAGTCCTGGGTGTATTTTTTAAGTTGCTTGTTGACGGTCTGTCTGCATCCAGAGACAGACAGACTGCCCTACTCCCCAAACCACAACTGAAGGTTACTAAAAGTAGATACAAATTAAGATAAATTATCCATCTCATATGCTCACTGGTTTGGGCTTCTCTACCAAGCCACATTTAATAATATATCTTTAAGCACTCACTTTCAGTGTGTTTTTAGGAAGCAATTCTGGTCTCCTTTCCTAAGGAAAGACATTCTTGGAGGGAGTGCAACGAAGGTTCACCAGACTGGTTCCTGGGATGAGGAGATTGCCCTATGAGGAGAGATTGAGTAGACTAGGCCTATATTCCCTAGAGTTTAGAAGAATGAGAGGTGATCTCATTGAAACATATAAAATTCTTAAGGGGCTTGACCGGGTCAATGCTGAGAAGATGTTTCCCCTGGCTGGGGAGTCTAGGGCCAGGGGTCACAGTCTCAGAATAAGGGGTCAGCCATTTAGGACTGAGATGAGGAGAAATTTCTTCACTCAGAGGGCTGTGGATGCTTAGTCATTGCGTATATTGAACACTGAGATAGATAGATTCTTGGATATTAAGGAAATCAAAGGACATGGGGATCGGGCGGGAAAGTGGAGTTGAGGGAAAAGATCAGCATGATGTTGAATGGCGGAGCAGGTTTGAGGGACCGTATGACCACCTCCTGCTCCTAATTCTAATGCTCTTGTGACTGTTAATAAAGACATACAGCAGGTTGGGTCTGTTTGAAACAATGTTTTCTGAAGTTGTTTTTAAACTTCTCGGATGGAAATATTGACGCAATCCCAGTGTTGAAACCAATTCTATTGAAGATTCTGAAAATGGCAGAGATTGTTAGCTTTAAAGCGAGAAATATCTGCATTTGTAGAATACCTAATCGGCTCTTTGAAACGTAGAAAAGATCATCACACAGTAAATTAGTTTCGAAACGCAAAGACTTGTTATGTTGGAGACTTTGCGCAGAGCAAGATCCCACAATGAGTAAATGAGATGGATGACCGGTTCATCTGTTTTGGTGGTACTGATTGAGGGAAGAATATTGGCTTGAGCACTGGGAGAACTCCCTGTCATGGGATCTTTAACGTTCACCTGAAACAGGCATCCAGGCTCTCGGTTTAGCGTCTCATCCAAAAGCCAGCACTTCCGACAATGTAGCACTCCCTCAGTACTACACTGAATCGTCGGCATAGATTCGGCAGTTCAGAGAAGGTTCACGAGGTTGATTCCTGAGATGAAGGGGTTGTCTTATGAAGAAAGGTTGAGCAGGTTGGACCTATACTCATTGGAGTTTAGAAGAATGAGAGGGGATCTTATTGAAAGATATAAGATTCTGAGGGGGCTTGACAGGGGCGATGCAGAGAGGATGTTTCCCCTCATGGGGGAATCTAGAACTAGGGGACAAAGTTTCAGAATAAGGGGTCGCCCATTTAAGACAGAAATAGGAGGAATTTCTTCTCAGAGGGTTGTGAATCTTTGGAATTTCCTACCCCAGAGAGCTGCGGAGGCTGGGTCATTGAATAGATTGAAGGTGGAGATAACTGATTTTTGAAGGGTTATGGGGAGCGGGCAGGGAAGTGGAGCTGAGTCCAGGATCAGATCAGCCATCAGCTCGAGGGGCCAAATGGCCTACTCCTGCTTCTATTTCTTATGTTCTTATATTATGTGGTCAAGTAGTGAAGGGTGGTGCTTGAACCACAATCTCCTGACTCAGGCGAGGCTGCTACCAACAACCTCAGAAATGTTTTGCATGAGGCGAAGTCAAAAAGGATTTGGTTCTGAGTGGTTCAAAAATGCTTTGAGGTCTTGCTCGGAGCAGTCTTGATGGTGATTTGGGATTGGTTTTGTTAAAATGTGGTGATTGGGAGAGTATCTCAGCTTTAATTTTAAAAAGAATATATATATATATATATATATAGAAACGGTTTGGAATCACTGCTGCAACAGCAACTTGCTTTTCCAGAATCCTGCTCACACGCAGAAAACTGCCTCAAAGAGCTTGTGGATGTTGAGGAGCAGGGGGACAGGGAGGTGGCTGAAAGGGGTTAGAGACTTGGTGAACGTGTTGTGTTCCGAAGCAGTGGGGAGGTGGCAAGGCTGAAGGAGGTCCAGCGAACAGGGACATTGTGACCACACGATTGGCCTTCAAGCTGGAGCGAAGGGCCAGGAGTAGCCAAAGGTCAGAGGGCGTGTGGGGATTTGTGTGTGGCCTGCAGATGTTTGGAATGAATTCTAATTAATAGCTCAAAATCCTGCCTCATTGAGCAGCCCAGGCAAGCAGGTGCCTCTGTAAAACCAGAATCTCCGAGACAGACAGGAGTGTGTGGCCTGCTCTCATCGTTGGGGAGGTGACATCCTGAGACTGCATGAGGTGTAACATGTTATCTGACTCCGTAATGTAAAGGGCAACGGCTCCCTGATTGATTTAATGGCCAGCGCTTTGTGTCTTGCATCCCAGACTCTGATGTACTCCTCTTGATGAGTTACAGCCGTTGACCATCCCTAGGGAAGCATCCACGGTCCCCAGGTGTCTCCCTAGTCCCTCGGTGGATCCCACTTCACTCCTGGCATCCGTGCTATTTCTGGAATTCCAGTGCAATGCTAGCAAGCTTTGTGCAGATGCCGGTGGTGGGATGTCTCGGACCTGTTAGCTTACATTCCAACGTGTGGGAGGGTCCCGAGCCACTGTACCACAGTGTCGGTATCACAGTGTGTTTCCACCCCGGCCAACACTCACGGCCCACCCAAACCAGTATAATCAGCTTTTGTCTTAACCAGTTTAAAATTATCAGCATAACAATCCCGTCAGCAACTGCGCAGTGTGAGAGTTTTTCCTGTGAGCTGTGCAGACCAGGAAGACCACGAGCTTGATGCCCGATCTTTTTGCTAGTTAGTACTGAGATAAATGACTAGATAATCTGTTTGGGTGATGTTGGTCAAGGCTTAAATATTGGCCAGGGATAAATATTGGTGAAATAGTGCTGTGAGATCTTTTACGTCCACCTGAGAGAGCAAACAGTGTCTCGGTTTAACGTCTCATCCAAAAGCTGGCACCTCCGACAATGCAGCACTCCCTCAGCACTGCACTGGAGTGTCAGCCTAGACTGTGTGCTTGGTTTGGATTCTGCGAGCCCAATATCCCAGAATTAGGTGCCAGCCGTGGCTCAGCTGGTCGTACACTCACCTATGAACCAGAGGCCATGGGTTCAAGTTCCACTTCAGAGACTCGAGCACCGTGCTGTGCTGAGAGAGTGCCGTCTTTTGGATGAGACGTTAAACCAAGGCCCCGTCTGTCCTCTTCGTTGGAGGCAAAAGATCCCATGGCACTATCACGAAGCAGATCTGGGGAGTTCCCCCGCCCCTATGTCCTGGCCAATATTTATCGCTCAACCAACATAACTTTTAAAAAAAAAAAGTGATTATCTGGCTATTTCATCATCATCAAAGGCAGTCCCTCGGAACCGAGGAAGACTTGTGGCCATTTACTCATTGCTGTTTGTGGGAGCTTGCTGTGTGCAAATTAGCTGCAGCATTTCCCCACGTTGTGCAGTGACTACACTTCAAAAGTACTTCATTGGTTGTAAAGCGCTTTGGGACGTCCTGAGGTTGTGAAAGGTGCTATAGAAATGCAAGTCTTTTGCTCTGTACCCAGGAGCTGGCTCCCAATCTTCATGCTGTTCAATCAATTTTCTGTAATCTGGCAACGGGCTCGGACTCTGAGACCCTGAGTCTGCTGTCGGGCTATAGAAAACTGATTTACCAGCAAAAAGGACCAGGAGCTGCCTGCCAGAAATCTAATTAAAAGAAGGATATACAAGCAGCTTTTATTTATTACCCAGTTAAAGAATGAACAAACTGTGGTATTTATGTGCCTGCAGCCTTCACTGAGACACATTGTGAAGGAATTTTGTAAGTTTAGGCTCGGATTGCGATGGGGCTTCTTCAGATCCAGTTACCAGCGATCAACTTACAGATTGTGTTTGTACGGCAGAATTGTTGAGCCATCTTTCACTACACACCAGCATTGAGAGTTCACTCACGATAGTCCATCCCTCATTAGTACTACCTGTGCTGCTGCCTGATGGCGATCGGGAATTTACCGATAGAAAGAAAGAAAGCGCCTTTCACTACTACCGGACGTCTCAAAGCACTTTACAGCCAATGAAGTACTTCTGCAGTGCAGTCACTGTTGTAATGTAGGAAACGCGGCAGCCAGTTTGCGCACAGCAATCTCCCACAAACCGCAATGTGATAATGATCATATAGTCTGTTTTTTGTTTTGTTGGTCGAGGGATACATATTTGCCACGACACTGGGGATAACTCCCCTGCTCCTCTTCAAAATAGTGCCAATGGGATCTTTTACATCCACCTGTGAGAGCAGAAGGGAGCTCGGTTTAACGTCTCATCTAAAAGACAGCACCTCCGACAGCGCAGTGCTCCCTCAGGCCTAGATTTTTGTGCTCAAGTCCCTGGAGTGGGACTTGAACCCATGACCTTTTGACTCGGAGACGAGAGTGCTACCCACTGAGCCACAGACAAAGTGCCGATGATGCGAGTCATATGCTCAGTTGCCGATTCAAGACAGATCGGTAGATTTTTGTTGGCTAAGAGTATCAAGGGGTTATGGATCAAATGCAGTTGAGGTAAATGATCTGATTGAATGCTGGAATGGGCTTGAAGGCCTGAATGGCCACCTCCTGTTACTGTGTTCGCCCAGTAACCTTGGAATGTTTTTTTCTATGTTAGAGATGCTATATAAATATAAGTTGTTGTTTATCCTCCTCCTCTTCTAAAACGCTGTTGCTCATATCCTATCTATCAAGTCTTGTAAGCCCATGAATGTCATCATCGCTCACCTATATTGGTTCCTCATCCACCTCTGAACTTTAAAGCTCGGGATTATCTCTAAATCCCTCTTGCCTCACCCCTCCCTGTCTCTGTAACTTCCTCCAGCCCTACAACCATATCCCCAGCATGGACTTTTCCTTCCCTTGATTCTGGTCTCCACATTCCCCCTCTCGGCGCCGACAGCCCGTCTTTCAGTCACCTAAGTCCTGCTCTCTGGAATTCCCTCCCCAAGCGTCTAGGTCTTTCCTACTCCATCCTCTCCTCGAAGCCCACCTCTCTGACCAAGCCTTTAGCCACTCCTCCCAATAGTCTCTTTGCGCGACCCCTGTTTTACCCAATGTCTCTGTGAGGCGCGTCGGGGCATTTTGAATGTGAAAGGTGATATATAAATGCAAGTTGCTTTTGTTTTGTGCTGTACGGACCTTGAAGGCCCCATGTTCGGACCCAGGACTTTGTATGAGTTAGCCGATCTTAGCTGAGGCACCTATAGAGGGGGCAACAATTGGACTCGAGGGTAGCGAGAGGAAAATAAATCACGCAAGGTTCCCACTCCTCGTTGCCATTGAGTGTCTGCCTTGCTGGAAAGTACATGTGCGTGGACTAGTAATCCAGAGGCCGGGACTAATGATCCAGAGACGTGAGTTCAAATCCCACCACGGCAGCCGGGGAATTTAAATTCAATTAAATAAAACTGGAATAAAAAGCTAGTATCAGTAATGGTGACCATGAAACTACCAGATTGTCATAAAAATCCATCTGGTTCACTAATTTCCTATTAGGGAAGGAAATCTGCCATCCTTACCCGGTCTGGCCTATATGTGACTCCAGACCCTCCGCACTGTGGTTAACTCTTAACCGCCCTCTGAAATGGCCTCGCAAGCCACGTCGTTGTATTCAAGAAGGTGATTCACCACCACCTTCTCGAGGGCAATTAGGGCAATAAATGCTGGCCTTGCCAGCAACGTCCACATCCCATGAACGAATTAAAAAAATGTCGATTAAGGATAGTAGCTGATAGGCTCAGCCATGACTCAATGCCAGCACTCCCGTCTCTGCGTCAGAATGTTACTCCAGAGAATTGAGCACATAAATCGAGGCTGACACTCCAGTTCAGTCCTGAGGGAGTGCTGCACTGTCGGAGGTGCTGTCTTTCGGATGAGACGTTAAACGATGCCTCGTCTGCTCTCAGGTGGATGTGAAAGGTCCCATGGCACGATTTCGAAGAAGAGCAGGGAAACTCTACCCATTGTGCTGGCCAATACCTATCCCTCAACCAACATCACTAAAACAGATTATCAGGTCATTATCTCATTGCTGTTTGTGGGAGCAGAGGGGGTGAAAGGGGACATGTCAGGCCAGGGGCCAGCTGAGTTGGCTCCGATGCTCTATCTGCTTTAAGCGGCTGAGCGCTGGAGCAGGAGCCAATTCCTTCGGCGGTGTCGCGAGCCAAGGCAGGCAGTCCCAACTGGGAGACACTCCTACTCGTACTGCCCCCTCCCCAATCCACCCCTCTCCGGCCTTCAAACAATAGGGGGAGTGGACTTTGAGGGACTGTCAGGAGCGCAGCGGGATTGGAAGGAGTTGTTGTGACAGAGCTGGTCTTGATGTGCCGAGTGGACTGGGAAGGAGCACTACATTCCTCCCCTCCGTTCCACCCCAGCACCAGCGAGCAGCACCAGCAGGCCGGGAATCCCTCTCCTCAACATGTCTCAAAAATGTTCTGTCTGAAAGGTAACCGCAAGCACAAAGTCTTAAAAAAAAAAATTGCTTAGTTTTTCATTTTTTGAGAAGTTTAAAAAAAAAAATTGCTTGGCTCCTAAAATGGATCAATCTGACCCCCTGGAAAAGTTCCTGGCAACTTTCCCCAACCAGCGCTGGGAAACTAGTGTTGCTGTCGTTAGGTTAAGAACATTTTTCTTTTGTATTCCTGTGGATTTTTAACCAAAGTGGAAAAAGGTATTGTGACTGCGCTAACCCGTTCTATTCAAGCATCTGGAATGCGGGACTGTGTGTGTGGGATTGCAGAAGGATTTTAACCCTTTCCCGCTCCCTGGAATTTGTATTTATTCAGTTACATTGTGCCTTTCTTTTACCGGTGGAGCAATTGGAAGTAGTGGCGAGTGTGTTCGGTGCTGTAACCCGTGCAATTAGTATCTCGTGTGTGACAAGTGTGACAAACCATAATGTTTACACGGGCTGCTGTGCTGGGCCAGGATTTGCAAGCCCTGGAGAGAGAATGTTTCTTGAACGACCAATCTCACGACAGGCTTTGCTTTCTTTTGTATTACTTACTTCTGTCCTCCACCTCTCCTCTTCCTTGTCTTCCCCTCTCTTTCCCCCCCCTCTCCCCATCTCCCTGTCTGCTCCCACCGCCCCCTCCCCACCCCCTTCTGCTCTTCTATTAACCCGCCAAGTGGCCAATGTTCGAGCGAACCCTGACGGTGAGTGCCAGCAGGCTATTCAACCTTGGAGGGGGGATAGCAAGTCGGCTATTAAAATCCTGCCCCAGCTTGCTGTCTCCCTACCCACACATTTCAGCAGGGTTCACCAAGCAGCGAACCACAGTGGGTCCTTTCACAACCTCAGGACGTTATTGAAAGAATGAAAGATGTCCATTTATATAGCACCTTTCACAACCTCTGGACATCCCAAAGAACTTTACAGCCAACGAAGTACTTTTGAAATGTAGTCACTGTTGTAATGTGGGAAACGCGGCAGCCAATTTGCGCACAGCAAGCTCCCACAAACAGCAATGAGATAATGGCCGAATAATCTGTTTTTAATTATGTTGATTGTGGGATAAATATTGGCCAGGACACCGGGGAGAACTCCCCTGCTCTTCGAAATAGTGCCACGGGATCTTTTACATCCACCTGAGAGAGCCTCAGTTTAACATCTCATTCGAAAGACGGCACCTCCGACAGTGCAGCACTCCCTCAGTACTGCACTGGAGTGTCGGCCTGGATCTTTGTGCTCAAGTCTCTGGCTCAAAGGCAAGAGTGCTACCCACTGAGCCACAGCGAACGCTATGAAATACTTTATGAAGTGTAGTCACTGTTGTACCGTAGCAAAACGCAGCAGTCGGCACAGGCAGCTGAAGGCACGGCCACCAATGGTTGAGCAATTAAAATCAGGGATGCTCAAGAAGGCCGAATTAGAGGAGCGCAAATATCTCGGTGGTGGGGGGCGGGGGTTGTGGGGCTGGAGGAAATTACTGAGATAGGGAGGGGCGAGGCCTTGGAGGGATTTGAAAATAAGGAATTTTAAAATCGGGACATTGCTTTACCGGGAGCCAGTGTAGGTCAGCGAGCACAGGGGTGATGGGTGAGCGGGACTTGGTGCGAGTTAGGACACAGGCAGCCGAGTTTTGGATGACCTCTTTTCGTAGGGTAGGAAGTGTGTGGCCGGCCAGGAGTGCGTTGGAATAGTCAAGTCCCGAGTTAACAACAGCATGAACTTAGCACCGAGCCGGACACTGAAGCTGGGAGTCGCCGATCTCAGTGGCTCAGTGTCAACACCGGACAGTGCTGTACTCACAGCAGAAGTTGTGCAGGGTCTTGTTTAAATGATGCTAGCACCGCCCGCCCGCTCAACAGTTGCAACCCCAAGCTCAGCTGTTGTCGGCTGCAAGGCACAAGATCATAGAGCAGCGACAGGCCTTGTGTAATTTCAGAATCCGTGAAGAGAGATTCCAACATTTTTGGTTTATGGTGCAGCCCCGGGAGACGGGAGCAGGAGATTCGTTTACGCTCCGGCCCACCCGTCAAGCAGTTGTCTGCAGTGTGCGGAGTCTGGGGCGACATTCTTGGGATGCAGCGCTCGCCGGACATCAGACCTTCCTCTGGTCCGAACAGGAACGCAGATTTTCAGCTTGCTGAAATAAAAACATTTTTTTTTTTGGAGTTCTCCCTCTGGCTCCAGCTGTTGAGACAGATGTGCAGTTGGGGAGGAGACCGTGCGCGCTTTCCCAGCCGAAGCAAACTTGGCGGCCCGACCTCGCAGGAATATCGGTCATTTACCGGTGGGAATGAAGCCCCCCTCTATAGATACCCATTCTGGAGAGAGTGCGAGGTGCGCAGGGTGTTTTGTGCAGTTCTTGTGTAAATAAGAGTTGGCGACAACCAAGTGTGCAGGAGTGGTATCAATCTGTAAGGCCTGGACTTGTATGTCTGGCCATGCAGCGCACGTTTTTCAGCTTACTAAGCCACCAATATTTCTGGGCGGGAAGCAGGTGCACAATTCCGGCTCCCGCTATCTTCGATCCCGAACCACTAGCTTTGACCCCTGGCTCCGACCCCCATACCTAGTGTTGTCGCGCTCCGATCGTGTACTCCTCTTAGCCTCGCCGGCTCCATTACGATAAGGCTCGAGATCCAATGTGGGGGGGTGGGGAGCATTTCCGGCTTCACCATTCAGTGCCTGCCCACACACCCACAAATAGGCGCACCCGAATGTCTAGGCCATAGTGCCCGATATAGCAGCATTGCACGCAGCAATACACAGGATTTGTGCCGATGCAATATTGATATATTGTTACACGCAGGGATGTTATACCCAAGTAACACAAACATTATTCTATTCTGGAGCATCATTTCCCAATGACGTGCCGCATAGTAATACTATAAGGTCTGCAGAGCATCCTATCCTGATGACCTGTAACGCAGTGTAATATACAGAAGTGCTGTACTCCCCTAACACACTCCTGTATATAGCATCTGCTTTCTCAGGTGGATGTGAGAGATCCCACGGCACTAATTCCACCAAGAGAGGAAAGTTCTCCCCGGTCTCGTGGCCAACATTTATCCCTCACCCAACATCACTAAAAAAGCAGATGATCGGGACATTTATCTCATTGCTGTTTGTGGGAGCTTGCTGTGCGCAAATTGTTTGCTGTGTTTCCTACATTACAACAGTGACTACACTCCGAAAGTACTTCACTTAAAGCGCAGTGGGATGTCCTGAGGTTGTGAAATGCACGTCTTTCCTTTTTTGGAGGGAAGCCCGGGCCTCTGCAATGTCTTTTTTTAATTGCACGTCTGGGACATTTCTCTACATTAAAGGCGCTTTGTAAATCCAAGAACGTTGTTGGAGGGAAAGAATTGTGTGTTTTATTTAAACTAACCGTTCTCCCTTTCAAAGAGGTGCGATGAGTACATCTGTCTCTGCAACCATCCTTCTCCAGTCAAGACCGTGAACACAAAACCACCCAAGTTGCACACAGCATGATCCCACAAACAGCAATGTGACGATGACCAACTAATTTTTTTTTTAAGCCATGTTGGTTTAGGGTTAAATATTGAGCCAGGACACCGGGGAGAACTTCCTTGCTCTTCGAAATAGTGCCATGAGATCTTTTACGCCCACCTGAGAGGGCAGACGGGGGCCAGTATGAAGTTTTCAAGTAGGAGCCTCTGGTCTGTGAGAATGTTGGCTGAATTTTTTTCCCCTTGGGAGGTGAGTGTGGAGAAGAATGGGGTTGAGAAGGTGTAGGTCATTGAGGCCAAATGCAGTGCCCCATCAGAGATCAGCCAACTCATCCTGCTCATCCTCGCTGACAATTTGGAGCAGGCGCACAACTCAATTGGACCACTGCTGGTCTGTAGCCCGGCTCCATATCCTTCAACCCAGCAAAACCCAGGACTATCTCGTCCTGCAAGTCTCACAGTGCAACGCCTCGCTAATAGACCTCAGCAAAACCGAGAAATTCTCACCGACCAAGGGACCCTTGGAATGTTCTGTCGCGAGTGGAAGATTCTGTTTCTAACGTGCACTGCATGTAGGATTGCCTGATGCAGTTATGGAGTGAAGGGGAATACTGCCCAATTCACCTTCCGCGTCACAGTGCTGTTCCCCTATTGATAAGACTGCGTTCCATTGTCATGTGGTATCGAGAGAAGTTCAGCTTCCCCCTCGGGACTCCCAAAAGATCAATTTGATAACATTTTTTGAGTTGAAACTTTCTAACAGTGTTCACTAATATCACAGTGCATTTAAACAGAACCTTTCACAACCTCAGAACACCCCAAAGCGCTTTACAGCCAACAAAGTACTTTTGAAGTGTAGTCACTGTTGTAATGTAGGACAAGGGGACGTGACCGTAAACTGGTGATACCACAAAGCTCTTTGCACGGAATGGACTTCCAGATAGAGAGGTGGAGGCAGAAGCCCCGGCATCAGTTGGGGAGCAATTTGACGTTGCAGTGGGGGAGGGGCTTTCGGTTCTTCCTGGAGGGGCTGAGTGGCCTTTCTCACCTGCCGTTACTTCAGGGTCTAGGCGCAGGAGGCAAGGACACTGCATCCAGTTGTAGATCCTCTACCATCACCCTGGACCACATCAGACCCAGGCATTGAATTTGAGGCTTTCCTGATCGGTTTGGCCCAGCTACTAAACTGGATAAACTGGCTGACCCACCAGCCGAGCTGCACACCACATTGCAGTGGCTTCCTACTAGCTCATTGTTTTCGAGTTACCTCAGAAACGGGGACTGAAAGTCCACTGCTGTTTAATAGGTTTTGTTTCTTTTTAGTAAATAATTTATTACCTGGCATACTATTACTAGCTCCTGGCACACCGATACTGCCCAGTATTGTAATATATCTCCCTTTTCTTTCTAACTGCCTGCCGTGTATTGTGCACGTAATACTTTGCGAGGAGAGATGGATAAACCCTGGCCCAAGACCGTTGCCCACACTCTCGTCGAGTGATGCTCTGCGTGCTGTTGGCAGAAGCAGAAGCAAGCCGTTGGCAACTTGTCGATGACTAACTGCTCTGCTGGATTCCGGTGCGGAGTTCTCTCGGTGCAGCCTTCCAAAGGAAACCCGCTCGGGACCAGCAGATTTGCGGGGTGATTAATGTGGCTTGGTTGGTAGCACTCACGCCTGTGAATCTACAGTTCGTGGGCTCAAGTCTCACTCGAGAAAGACTTGAGCACATAATACAGGCCAGCACTCCCAGTGCAGTACAGAGGGAGCACTGCACTGCACTGTCGGAGGTGCTGGGGGCGAAATTGCCCCTCCGCCCTGATTGGGGGCAGTAACCTTCAAGGGACGGGACTTTTAACGCCCCGGCCCGGGGGTCCCACTCCTGACGTGAAATTGGGCAGTGCACCCCTTAAAGGAAGCAAAGCGCTGTCTCCGCCGCTCTGATTCCGTGGCGGGGCGCTCCTGGGGCAGCAGCGTGGCACTGAGGAGACCAGCGCTACGGATACTTTAATTAAAGGGCAGGGCCGCTGCGCACTCTGCAGGACCTTTAGTAGCCAGCCACTGCGCCTCCGTGGACACCATCGACCGGGCTGCACGATGGCGGCCCGTTCAATGCGAGGGCCGCCATTGTTGGGCCGACGCAAGAGCCGGCCGACTCAATAAAATGGCAGGCCGGGGCACTAAGCGCCTCCTTTTTAAGGGGCGCCCCGGCAGTGGATGTCTGCCAGCTTCGCGACCCACGAATCTGGCTTTAACATCAGCCCGCGCCACCCTCAGTGGGCGCAAAGGGGTCAGTGTGGGGCGCTCACGCTGATGATGTCATCGCTGATTGTGCGCTGGCACGGGACGCTAATTGTGAGGCTTAGCCCTTACAGCACAGCAACCACCCAGACCGCTGGTGAAATTTCCCCAGAGCCGCAAGCACCCACCCCCCCCCCCCCCCCCCCCCCCATCTGAGCAAAAACACCATTGTGTCCTGGAGGTGCTAACGGGGCTATAAAAAGGGGCAATTTCGGTCCTGCTGTCTTTCGGATGAAGCGTGATACGAGGCCCCCTCTGCTCCCCTCAGGTGGACATAAAAGATCCCATGGCACTATTTTGAAGAAGAGCAGGGAAATTATCTCTGATGTCTCGGCTAATATTTATCCCTCAATCAATATCACAATAACAGCTTATCTGGTCATTATCACACGACTGTTTGTGGAGCTTGCTGTGCGCAAATTGACTGCCGCAATCCCTATATTACAACAGTGACTACACTTCATTGGCTGTAAAGCGCTTTGGAGCATCCTGAGGTCATGGAAGGTGTGTATAAATGTAAGTCTTTCTTTCTGATAGAGGCGGCCCATCGCTGTTAGCAGTAGCTCCTCTCCTGAAGGCAGCGCCTGTTACTGCGGTGAGTTTCCACAAGTGCCCCTTGGCAGCTTGCTTCATGCTTGAGCCCAGATGGCGTTGGTTCATGGACACTCGACCGTGGATGGCTGAGCCCATTCTCGGGGGGACTTGCGTTCCAGCAGAGGTGAACTTGATAGTGATGAGGGGTAGTGATTTTCACGGCCTCTGACACATTTGATGCAAATGTAGGGAGGAATTCACACTGCACATCACAGGGATACTGCACTTGCCCTAGTGTTCAGGAGCAGACACTGTAAACCGTCGGGGGCAAGCTACTATGTCGATTAATTGTAAAAAGCATGAAGTACAGAACAGGAATAAGGCCTTTCAGCCCTACAACCCCACTCCTCTCATTCGATATACTTAAAGGGCTTTAGAAAATAAAGAAAAGACTTGCATTTATATCGTGCCTTTCTCGGCCCAAAGCGCTTTACAGCCAATGAAGTAATTTTTGAAGTGTAGTCCCTGTTGTGATGTAGGAAACGTGGCAGCCAATTTGTGCACAGCAAGCTCCCACAAACAACAATGTGATAATGACCAGATAATCTGTTTTAGCGATGTTAGTTGACTGATATATATTGGCCAGGACACCAGGGATAACTTCCCTGCTCACCTTCAAAATAGTGCCTTGGGATCTTTTACATCACCTGAGAGAGCAGAGGGGTACTAAGTCTCTTTCATGGGGCAAAATATCGAGGGGAGGATTGGGGGGAAGCAATTCAGTTGTGCTGCTGGGTCATCAGAGAGCAGTTTCAGCTCGATCACACAACAGAAGTTTTTTAAAAGTTGAAAACCTGTTGCCTGTGGGCTTATAAATAGAGGGTGCCATTGGAAGATGTGTAATGTGACAAATATCTCCAGTTGTGGGATTTCATCACTCACTCCTGAGTTATTCGGTCACTGCGGGAGGTATTTAAGGGATCTCACAGCTGGCCTGGGCAGACCTACTATTAATGGACTGGCATGTGGCAGTGGCGAGGCATGGAATACCATCGAAATACCTTCGCAGGCTGCTGAAAGACCTTGATACTATACAATACATGCCGCCTCTTTTATTAAAAACCCTCTCCTGAGGATGTAACTCTGGCTGGGATACGGTTCCATGGGTGTTACCCGTCCTTCAGGAAGTAGCCTGGAGGCTATTCCCTTGGTGTCCGTGATTGACGGCTGACAAGTTGACCTCGGCAGATAGGTAGGGAGGAAGTGACCGAGGAGAGACAGCCAACTGTCTGGTTCTCACTTAAGAACATAGGAATTGCGAGATGAAAAAAGACCACGGTCTATCTCGTTCGCCTTGTATCAGTGAGTCTACAAAGACCTAGACATGAGGCGAGGAAAACCCCCAGTGCGGGAGAGCTTTGCGAACCACAGTTCCTCCCAAGCACGCTGCACTCACCACATGTCATGCCTCAAATTACTCATATATTACATAGATAAGAACAAAAGAAATAGGAGCAGGAGTAGGCCATTCAGCCTTTCGAGCCTACTCTGCCATTCAATAAGATCATGGCTGATCTGATCATGGACTCAGCTCCACTTCCCTGCCCGCTCCCCATAACCCCTTATTGTTTAAGAAACTGATCTTCTACCTCAACTCCACTTTTCTGCACGATCCCCCATATCCCTTGATTCCCTTAATATCCAAAAATCGATCTCTGTCTTGAATATCATCATCATCATAGGCAATCCCTCGAAATCGAGGAAGACTTGCTTCCACTCTAAAAGTGAGTTCTCAGGTGACTGAACAGTCCAATATGGGAATTACAGTCTCTGTCACAGGTGGGACAGACAGTGGTTGAAGGAAAGGGTGGTTGGGAGTCTGGTTTGCCGCACGGTCCTTCCGCTGCCTGCGCTTGCTTTCTGCACGCTCTTGGGAATGAGACTCGAGGTGCTCAGCGCCCTCTCGGATGCACTTCCTCCATTTAGGGCGATCTTTGGCTGGGGCTCCCAGGTGTCGGTGGGGATGTTACATTTTACAAAGGAGGCTTTGAGGGTGTCCTTGAAACGTTTCTTCTGCTCACCTTGGGCTCGCTTGCCGTGTAGGAGTTCCGAGCGGAGCGCTTGCTTTGGGAGTCTTGCGTCAGGCATACGAACAATGTGGCCCCCCCCCTCCCCCAGCAGAGCTGGTCGAGTGTGGTCAGTGCTTCACTGATGGGGATGTTGGTCTGGTCAAGAAAATATTTCTCCTCAGCTCAGTCCGAAAGGGCTGACCCCTTATTCTGAGACTGTGACCCCAGTTCTAGACTCCCCAACCAGGGGAAACATCCTCCCTGCATCTACCCTATCAAGCCTTGTAAGAATTTGTATCCCAAAATATTGTTTCCTGAGAGAACTCTACCTAATTTCCATTTGAATTAATCAATACTGACTGCTTGAACCATCTCCCTGTTTCATAGATTGGCCACTCACTCACTGAAATATTGTTTCTGCACGTTAGTTCCGAATTTACCCCCTTCAAGCGGAAACTATGTCCTCTGATCCTATTCTTCTGGACAAGGTGAGGCAGCTTGTTATGGTCTGCATTATCTAATCCTTTTAGAATCCTAACAATAGCAACCATATCACCTCTCAACCTTCTTTGTGGGAAGAACATGCCCAATTTATACATTGCTTCTCATAATCCAATCCTTCCATCCCCTCAATCAGTCTGGTTTGTTGCTCTCCTCTGTATCCCTTCAATAGCGGCAACATCCTTTTTGTCGCGTGGTGAGCGGAACTGTACGTTGTATTCTAAATGCGATAGGGAACTGTACACAGCATTCTAAGTGATGTATAAAGTGCCAGGATTACCTCGCTATTTCAGCTCAATATTGACCATTTAGAAACTTTTAAAATTCTGACGGGTTTAGACAGGTTAGATGCAGGAAGAATGTTCCCAATGTTGGGGAAGTCCAGAACCAGGGGTCACGGTCTAAGGATAAGGGGTAAGCCATTTAGGACCGAGATGAGGAGAAACTTCTTCACTCAGAGAGTGGTGAACCTGTGGAATTCTCTACCACAGAAAGTTGTTGAGGTCAATTCACTAAATATATTCAAAAAGGAGTTAGATGTAGTCCTTACTACTAGGGGGGGATCAAGGGGTATGGTGAGAAAGCAGGAATGGGATACTGAAGTTGCATGTTCAGCCATGAACTCATTGAATGGTGGTGCAGGCTCGAAGGGCCGAATGGCCTACTCCTGCACCTATTTTCTGTGTCTATGTCTATGTCTGTTTACTCCATCCCAACGTCTGATTTGCTTTACTCACTGCCACCGTGCATTGTCGCGATAGCTTCAATTTGTTAATCAGGTACCCCCAGGTCTCTCTCATTTTCCATGCACATTATTGCCTTTCCATTGAAGTAGCAGTCCCTTCCTGGTTTTTCAATCCCCATGTGAAGCACTTTGCACTTCTCTAGCTTGAATTCCATCTGCCCAATTTCCCAAGAGTATTCCAATCCTCCTGTAGCTCATCCTGTTCAGCTTTGGAGTCTACCACCTTCATTGGCTCTGTATGATCTGTGAATTTAGCCACGGTGCCTGTGCCTCCCAGCTCCAGATCATGTATGAAGATATTAAACAGAAGAGGCCCCAAACAGACCCCTGTGGGACTCCCCAGGTAATGTTCTCCCAGCCTGATGACAATCCCTGGACCACAACCTGCTGGGTTCTATCGGGCAGCCAATTACACATCCACTGTAAACATTGCCACTGATTCCCGCTTTCTGTGTTTTCGTACCAGACTTTTTAAATGAATAAAATCAGTCTCCATGTTCACGTAGTTTTGCAGCAGGAGTAAGGATCAGGAGCTGGAATTCTTTTTCTTCTTTTCCCTCCCGAGGCTTGCCACTTCTTTCCTGTCATTCCAGCTCTCGGCCAAATCAGCAAACACCGCGAGTCAAAGCCTGGTCAGCCTTTTGATTTCCTCCTCCCCCAGTTTGGATGCAAAGGGGCCACCTGTAGTAGCCCCTAATGCTGCTCCTGTCGCAATCAGTTCAGTGTACTGAAGAATCGGGATCGAATCTGTGTCGCTTGTCTTGTTCGACTCCGCTCCAACACAGGCACTGCACTAAGGAAGTGGCTCGCGCAGGGTACAGTCCCATGGGTGGCAGCTGTGGCTCAGTGGGTAGCACTCTCACCTCGGAGTCAGAGGTTGTGGGTTCAAGTCCCACCCCAGTGACTCAAGCACATGAATCCAGTGCAGTGCTGAGGGTGTGCTGCATGGTCGGAGGTGCCGTCTTTCAGATGAGCACATTGCTGTTTGTGGGAGCTTTCTGTGAGCAAATTGGCTGCCACGTTTCCCACATCACCACAACAGTGACTGCACTTCAAAAGTACTTTGTCGACTGTGAATGCTTCGGGACGTCCTGAGGTGGTGAAAGGCGCTATATAAATGCCAGTTTTTCTTTCCAAATGGTAAATAAGTGTGGATCGAGCTGAGTAAGCTACACTTTCTCAGTAGTCCTCTGCTGGCCGTGCGTTTGTAAGTGTGAGCTGCTGTACGCCTGTGGTTTATTGGTGACTTCTCCACATATTTTGCTTTTAAAAAAGAAAGCATTTTCTTCAGATGGGGGAATGGAAAATAAAATCTGCCGTGTTAAGGGTTTGCAGATGTAGTTCACCCAGCACAGCAGAGCTTGGTGTAATGTTCTAATCGGCCTCGCGCCAGCACTTAACAGGCAGCAACAAAACAGATGGAATAAACAGTGGTGTGAGGAGAATAGTGCACACTGCTTAAAGGGGATGGGCCCCCTCCCCAGACTGGGACACAGCTCGGGGGTGGGGGCGGGGGGGGGGGGGGGGAGGTGGAGAGATCTGTTACAGCACAGGCACAGGCCACTCTGCCTAGCCAGTCTGTGACCGCGCTTACTGTCCATGCAAACAAAATCACATTTATCCGCCCTGTTCCTGTATCCCTTAATCCTCTTTACCTTCATCCATTTATCAACTTGAAAGTTGACACAGTTTCTGTCTCAACCACTAATCCTGGAAGTGAATTCCACAGGCTGGCAACTCTCTGTGTGAAGGAAGTTTCTCCTGCCCGCTCTTTTAAATCTCTTGCATTTAATCTTGTATTAACGGGCACTCATCTTTAACCCTTCAACTACTGGAATCAGACGGCTCCGAACCTCTCAGAATTTTAGACGCTTCTATTATATCGCCCCTTTCCGAGGGAAGGAAGTCTCTGACCGGGTATATGTGACTGCAGTCCCACCACAGTTTGGCTCTTAACTGAAGTGGCCTAGCAGAGCAAGCCACTCGGCTGTATGGTGTGGGTGTGAGGAGAGGGCAGCATTGGGCGCGTGGCAGTGATGCTCACCATAGTAGAATAGCCTGCCGCCACTCAAGTCGGGCACAACTTGGCCGAGGTGCTGAAAGACCACCAATTACTGCAGAACCTGTACCCCAGTGAGAGACACTGTGGTTTCTGGGGGCCCAGGAAAGGCGAGGGCCCAGGGGCCAGCACGAGCCAGCCCACACTGCGATATGTGTGCGCGCTCAGTCCGTGCATCAGAGCTGGTCTCCAGTCGTCTTGGTTAATCCTCGCCACAGGACCAAGACCTCGCTCTGTCGAGCCCGTGTGGTGGCTGGTGTGCAACGGTCACCACACGTTAAAAAAATCCACGCACAGGCATCTTCCACCCTTCAATATTTAGTTCGGGACCTGGAATATTGGGTCCTTCATTGAAACCTGTGAACTCATCCATTTTTTAGCGTGGAAGCGAGTCATCCTCGCGTCGAGGGACTGCCTATGATGAGGGTTTTTTGGCGGTGGGGTGGTTGGAGGGAAGGGAAGAAAATTTGACATTAGACTTCTGAGTAACGGAATGTTTTATTTGTTCTGTAACAGTTCAGTAATTTACATCCTCGAGAGTAAAGACAGACAAGGGGGAGCTCCAGGCAGGTGGATAGAGAGGAGTGGGAGAAAGGGGCCAAAGGGCAGTAAGCGAAAGTCATTGTCTCAGTGCACCTGTTGCTCGAGGCAGTCTGAATATTATTTTTTCCCTGTCTGCCTGCCATGTCCCAACACAGACCCACGGAGCGGCAGCTTACACATGTGCACGGCGTAAGCACATCTTCGTCACCAGCAGCGCGCACAAGCCTCATTGTTGTTCACAGGTCGATGAGCCTCCCTCCCTCCCTCTCTGCGTGTCGTCGGAAGAGATGTGGTTTTTCTCTCCCCACCCCGCCCTCGCTGGAGCTGTTCTTCTGGTTTCTACGGCTGACTGACTCTTGACCTCCAAGGGTTCAACTGGAAGACAATAGAATAAGTGAGCTGTGTTTTTAACGCAGCCAGCTCCTTCTCCCCCTCTTTTACTCACTGTCTCACCTCAGTGCAAAACAAAACAGCCACGTTACATATTTTTTTTTAAACTCTCAGGTAGTGCATGCAAAATAAAAAGCTGGAGCTATCTCCGTTCCAGGCACGCGCACACACGGAGCCCTGCAGCTTAGGGTGGCCAACTCTGGGCGTATTCCTGGAGGTTTCGTCACATGACCTCCCGCCTTCCCGCGGCCAATTGGATAGCGAACTGGCTCTTTGCTACCCAATTGGAGTAACCTTGACTGTTCGTGAAACAGCCTTTTTTTTTCCTCGTCTCCAATATATATTTTTTTACAACTAATAAATTAAAATGTTAAATGAAGATGGAACAAAATTCACTTTTTTTTTTAAATGCTCCTGTGATTTTTTTTTCTCTGTGGGTGTTCCTCGCAGCAGTGCCCTGAAGATCAATTTTCAATTCCTGGAGATTCCCAAGCGATCCAGGAGCATTGCTAACCAATGTCCTCCTAAGGTGCATGGCCACGCATCTATCGTGAGGTCCCACACGGCCACGCGGCAGATTTAAAGGGACCGCTCACACAACAAAAGTCGAGGGAACGTCGTTAGTAACCCCTACCTAGAGCAGAGGCTGTTCTCCCTACGCTGGGTTATAGTGAAGTTATGCTTCATTAAAGTGGAGGAAGTGCATCCGGGAGGGCGCTAAGCACCTTGAGTCTCATCGCCGAGAGCATGCAGAAAGCAAGCGGAAGGAGCGTGCGGCAAACCTGTCCCATCCACCCTTTCCTTCAACCACTGTCTGTCCCAACTGTGACAGAGACTGTGATTTCCCGTATTGGACTGTTCAGTCACCCGAGAACTCATTTTTAGAGTGGAAGCAAGTCTTCCTCGATTTCGAGGGACTGCCTATGATGATGATGATGCTTCTTTTAAAGATTTCCCCTTGTCTCAGCTTTTTGGGTGACGTTCCATATTTTTCCACGTGGAAGGTTTTCTCTGAACTTACAGCCAGGCTCAATTTGCTTCAAATCCCAGCCGGTGAAACGTTAGATCTTTGTTTAAAAAACAGCCGTCGGGTTAAATATTCTGCCTTTGGCATAAAATGTATTATTTGTCCCCACTGCCCTCAAAAGAAAAGTAACATTTTTATCAAGTGAGGTCAGAAACTGCACGAGAATGATTGGTCTTTTCTCCTGCTTCCTGCCATTTAATCTGATCCTTACATTGTCTTCAATGTTTCCTTTAATTTTTTTTGAGGGTGTGCGGCCCCTTTAAGGGGCTGTGTGGCCCATTCAAAATACGGTGCTGCGCGGTTATTTTACCATTCAAAAGACGGTGAGCTGACTGCACGGTAGCTCCAGAGCGGCTGTGTGGCCTTGTGGTAAAGGGTACATTGATTGTCTAACATGGAATTCACAACACAGAAACAGGCCATTCGGCCCAACTGGTCTGTGCCAGTCCACACGCGCCTCCTCCCAACTTACTTTCTCTCTCCTCATCAACATACTCCTTTTTCCCTCGTGTTTATTCAGCCTCCCCTTAAATGCATCGCTGCCAGTCTCCTTAACCACTCCCTGTGGTAGCGAGTTCCACATTCTCACCACTCTCTGGGTAAAGAAGTTTCTCTTGAATTCCCTGTTGGATTTATTTGTGGATTCATTCTCTTCCGAAGGAGCTGGTTTATGCTGGGATGCAGGTGTCAGGGACTCTGGTAACTCGCCTAAATGGTCATGTCCGACTCTAGACAGTGAATGGCAGCAGGCTATTTGACCTCGAGAGGCATCACAGTGATCCTGTTACAGATGCTGAGAGGTTGTTTATCCTGGCTGGATTGTCTAGAACTAGGGGGCACTGTCGCAGGATAAGGGGTAGGCCATCTAAAACAGAAATGAGGAGGAATTTCTTCACTCAGAGGGTTGTGAATCTTTAGAATTCTGTGCCCAAAGGGCTGTGGATGCTGAGTCTCTGAATATATTCAAATCTGAGATAGATAGATTTTTGGCGTCTAGGGGAATGAAGGGATATGGAGATCTGGCAGGAAAGTGGAGTTGAGGTCAGTGATTAGCCACGATCTTATTGAATGCCAGAGCAGGCTTGAGGGGTCATAGGGCCTACTCCTGCTCCTATTTCTTATGTCTTAACTGACCTTGCCACACATGCACTATCCAGCGCTGATGACTCCCAATGACCCAGAGACACAGTGTGTCCACAGTGCTGGTCAACCCTCAAGGCTTCCATAATCATCATCTGCGAAGAGATGCTCGGGTCACTCGACAGGAGACACCAAGACTGGTTCGACGAGAATGACTAGGGGATCCAGGAGTTAATATGCCGCAAGCGCAAGGCATTCTTAGACTGGAAACAGCATCACAACTTGACGGCAAGAAAGCAGCTCTACAGACGTCTGAAGGCCGAGGTCCAACAGAAAACCCACGACCTAAAGAGCAGATGGTGGGTGGAGAAAGCTCAAGAAATCCAGCAGTTAGCCGACAACCACGACATGCGTTGATTCTTCAAGACGACATACGGCCCAAGCACCCAAGGCCCTACCCTACTGCTGGCCAAGAATGGAGAGGGGCTCACCAAGGATAGAGAGGCAGTCAGTGCCCGCTGGAAAAAGCACTTTGAGGATCTCCTCAACCGAGACTCTGTCTTCGACGTGAGTGTCCTCGACTCCATCCCACAGCATGCCACCCGCCACCACCTCAGCACAACCCCAGCCCGGCAAGAGGTTGAAAAGGCCATCCGCCAACTGAAGAACAACAAGGTCTCGGGAGCAGATGGAATCCCCACCGAAGCACTAAAACATGGCGGAGAAGCATTACTGGCGCAGATCTATGACCTCATCTCTCTTATCTGGAAGGAAGCGATCTCAGAGACGCTGTAATCGTGATCATCTTCAAGAAAGGTGACTAGTCCGACTGCGGTAACTAAAGAGGAATCTCCCTGCTGTCGACCACCGGGAAACTCATCGCAAGAATCCTCCTGAATCGCCTTCTTCCTGAGGCTGAGGAACTCCTCCCAGAGTCGCAATGTGGATTCCGCCCACTAAGGGGCACAATGGATATGATCCTCACTGCGTGGCAGATACAAGAGAAATGCAGGGAACAGCACCACCCTGGTACATGGCCTTCTTCGACCTCACAAAAGCCTTTGACACTGTCAACCGTGAGGGATTGTAGAGCATCCTCCTCCGATTCGGCAGCCCTCAAAAGTTTGTCACCATTCTCCGTCTGCTCCACGATGACCAGCAAGCCGTGATCCTGACCAATGGATCCATCACAGACCGATTCCACATTCGGACCGGGGTCAAGCAGGGCTGTGTCATCGCACCAACGCTCTTCTCGATCTTCCTTGCTGCAATGCTCCACCTCATTCTCAGCATGCTCCCCGCTGGAGTGGAGCTAAATTACAGGACAAGCGGGAATCTGTTCAATTTACGCCGCCGTCAGGCCAGATGCAAAGTCATTCCATCCTTCGTCATCGAACTACAGTATGGAGACAACGCCTGCGTCTGCGCACACTCGGAGACCGAACTCCAAGCCATCGTCAACACCTTCACCGAGGCGTACGAGAGCCTTACACTAACCATCCTTAAGACAAAGGTCCTCTAACAACCTGCCCCCTCCACACAGTACTGCTCCCCCCCCCCCCCGGTTATCAAAATCCATGACGAGGCCTTGGACAACGTGGACCATTTTCCATACCTCTGGAGCCTCCTGTCATCAAGGCAGACGTCGATGACGAGGTCCAAACAGTGAGCCAGTGCGGCCTTCGGTCGCCTGAGGAAGAGAGTGTTTGAAGACCAGGACATCAAACCCGGCACCAAGCTCATGGTCTACAGAGCAGTAGTGATACCCGCCCTCCTATATGGCTCAGAGACGTGGACTATATACAGCAGGCACCTCAAAACACTGGAGAAGTACCACCAATGCTGCCTCCGCAAGATCCTGCAAATCCATTGGCAGGATAGGCGCACCAACATCAGTGTTCTCGCACAGACCAATAACCCCAGCATCGACCCATTGACCACGCTCGACCAGTTCCGTTGGGCGGGCCACACTGTCCGCATGTCCGATAAAAGACTCCCCAAACAAGCACTCTACTCAGAGCTCCAACACGGCAAGCGAGCCCCAGGTGTGCAGAGGAAACGCTTCAAGGACTTCCACAAAGCCTCCATGAAAAAAATGTTACAGCCCCACCGACACCTGGGAATCCCTGGGCCAAGAGCGCTCAACATGGAGGAGAAGCCGGGAGGGTACTGAACACCGCGAGTCTCTTCGCCAAGAGCATGCAGAAACCAAGCGCAGACAGCGAAAGAGCGTGCGGAAACCCAGACTCCCCACCCAACTGTTCCTTCAACCACTGAGAGGGAGGTCTTACTGCAGTTGTACAGGGTCTTGGTGAGGCCACACCTGGACTATTGTGTTCAGTTTTGGTCTCCTAATCTAAGGAAGGACGTTCTTGCTATTGAGGGAGTACAGTGAAGGGTCACCAGATTGATTCCTGGGATGGCAGGACTGACATATGAGGAGAGACTGGATCGACTGGGCTTGTATCCACAGTTTAGAAGAATGAGAGGGGATCTCATAGAAACATATAAAATTCTGACGGGACTGGACAGGTTAGAGGTGGGAAGAATGTTCCCGTAGCTGGGGAGTTCCAGAACCAGGGGTCACAGTCTAAGAATAAGGGGTAAGCCATTGAGGACCGAGATGAGGAGAAACTTCTTCACTCAGAGAGTGGTGAACCTGTGGAATTCTCTACCGCAGGAAGTTGTTGAGGCCAGTTCGTTAGATATATTCAAAAGGGAGTTAGGTATGGCCCTTATGGCTAAAGGGATCAAGGGGTATGGAGAGAAAGCAGGAAAGGGGTACTGAGGTTGAATGATCAGCCATGATCTTATTGAATGGTGGTGCAGGCTCGAAGGGCCGAATGGCCTACTCCTGTACCAGTTTCTATGTTTCTGACACGCATTATAATGTGATCAGCACCGTCGGGAGAAAACCAGGCCTGAAAAGGGTGTTAATGATGGCACTTGGAATGAAAAGAAGGGTGTGTATGTGTGAACTTTTAAAAATAGAAAATCTGACTTTAATTTGTTGATATACTGGAGCTACACTGGGTCTTGCTGACTCTTTGCTGTTTTATATTATTTATATATATGTATGTAAAACCAGCCCTAGCAAACCAAGAGACAACGTTAATCACTGTCCTGGCCCGTCCACGCTTAACCCATTGGTGTGGTACACTACGGTTTTGCTCCAGTCTATCTTTTCCTCTCTCCCTCTCTATATCTCCCAGATGTTCCACAGGCGTTCGAGATCGGCTACTTTTAAATTGGGAGGGCTGGCATCTGTCGGACATTAACCGAGCAATATTGTTCCAAGTTGGAAACAATTTTGCTGGTGGGGGTGGGGTGGAGGGGAAGAGATAAGGGGCCGACAGCATCAAGCCAGTTTGACAGTTAAACCCACATCAGCTGGGAGGGATTATCCTCTGAACTGTAGCCCACTGCCTCGGGTTTAAACGCAATGCTGGACTGTCGAAAATAAGACACCTGAGAAAGAAGCACCTTCGTTACTTTTGAAACGATGGGGTTGGTGGGGGGGGGGGGGCGCGGTGGTGGGGGCGGTTTCTTTCTTAAGGCTGGAGGGTGTTTAATCCTCACTCCCACCCACACTCTCCTCGCTGCAGCTGACTGCAGGGCTGGTACGGTTGCCAACTCTGGTTGGACGTATTCATCGCCCGCCCTCCCACTCTCTCGCCATTGGTCACCCGCCAAGTCCATCCTCGCAGCGCCCCGCCTCCCCACAGCCAATCGGAAAGCTCACAGGCTTTTAAACACCTGATTGGATGATACTCGACTCCGCCTGTTTATCCCGTCTCCAGTGTTTTTATAACTAATAAATGTGCAAAGAAAACGGAAAAATAATCGCTCGTAGAGATTAATCTTTAATTCCTGGAGACTCCAGGTCAATCCTGGAGGGTTGGCAACCCTAGCTGTTAGACTCTCGTACCCTAGGCTTTTCCGGCCTAGTTTCCTGCTATACTGTGCTGCTCTTAACTATGAGCGATAGTAGGTTCACTCTTCCATTGTGCATCCTCACTGTATACGTGTCTAAGAGAACCAAGGCTGATTTTAGAATGTATAGTTTACTATCCTTAGTGATTTAGTGAACCATGCAGAGTAGGAATGACAACTCCTTCCACTTATATAGCACCTTTAATATAGAAAATAATGTCCTTCACAGAGGCGTCATTGTACAAAAATGGGTGCCAACAAAGAAGGAGCTTATTAGGAGGGGGTGACCAAAAGCTTGATCGAAGAGGTGACTTTTAAGGGCCTATAAAGAGGAGCAGGTTAGGGAAGGAATTCCAGAGCGTGGGGCCTGGATGGCTGAAGGCCACCAATGGTAGGACCTCAGGAGGAAGGGGACATGCAGAAGGCCAGAGTCAGAGGAATGGAGGATTTGGAGTGGGCTGGGGGAAAATGTTGAGGGACCAGGAGCCTACGTGGTTCACTATAGATAGCGGCGATGGGTGAGGGGGACTTGGTGCGGGATAAATGTATTGTGCCATATGTAGCAGGAAGGATCTTGGAGAAGGCACTGTATTTACATCGATAAAGGAACTAACACCTGCTTCAGACGTGGGTAAAGGACACCTCTTGTTTGCCCCTACTCAATATGGCGGATGGCGCACTCTCTGGTGGAAATATGCGTACGCATTCTGCCCGCCATGTTGGGGTATCAGTAGTTCAAGAGGTGCCCAAGAAATGGGCTCTGCGCCGACCAATTTTTAGGCAAATGTTTCATTTTAGTGGTGCTGATTAAGGGATAAATATTGGCCCGGACATCGGCGATAGCTCCCCTGCTCTTCTTCAACCTTTAGGGCTGCTGACCAAGAGTCGTGCGGCTCTTTGTCGTGCTGGAATGGCCACCTCCTGCGCTGTAAATTTCTATGTTTCTTCTAAATAGTGCTGTGGGATCTTTTACGTCCACCTGAGAGGGCAGACGGGGCCTCGGTTAATGTCTCATCGAAAGACGGCACTTCTGACAGTGCAGCACTCCCTCACTACTGCACTGGAGTGTCAGCCTCAAGTTTTATGCTCACGACCTTCTGACCTCTGAGGCGAGAGTGTCTTGAACTTCACCTTCTGTCTGACCGTAATTAACCACACAGCTCGAAGAAGATTTCATTTACTTTCTTCTTTGTATTGTACCTGTCTCCATTTGTGTGCCTAGTACTTGCAGTACCATACAGCCAGGTCCAGAATCTCAGAGCTCTCGATTATCACCCATTCCCAGTATCCGAGCAGGGACTGGGCTTTGTTGAGTAAAGACAGTAATGGGGCCAAGTTAGTTTTCTTCTTCTGTAGTTCTGACCCTTCTTGAGAACTTCCAACTCCATTGTGCCCAGTATCAGTCTCACCTGTAATAAACATCCACCTCAACCTCTCCCAACCCCATCCCTCCCGGTCTAACTCAGCAATTCCCAAACTCCAGGTCGTAATCCTTGAAAGGGAACTCTCTCTACCAAATTTCCAGCAAGCTGCAAATGTTGTCTCTGGATTTATTGCCATTACTCTGCCTCGGTCATCCCTTGGTCTGTTGAACCTGCTTACCCAGTCCCCCCTCACCCTCTTAATCTGGAGTGGCATCCCCCCCCGGGTCCTTTTATTATTCGTTTATGGTATGTTGGCGTCGCTGGCAAGGTCGGCATTTATTGCCCATCCCTCATTGCCCTTGAGAAGGTGGTGGTGAGCCGCCGTGTTGAACCGCTGCAGTCCGTGTGGTGACGGTGCTCCCACAACGCTGAGTGGCTTGTGAGGAGGCCATTTCAGAGGGCAGTTAAGAGTCAACCACATTGCTGAGGGTCTGGAGTCACAAAAAGGCCCAGACCGGGTAAGGACGGCAGATTTCCTTCCCTAAAGGACATTAGTGAACCAGATGGGGTTTTTTTTACGACAATCCGGTAGTTTCACGGTCACCATTACTGATGCTAGCTTTTTAATTCCAGATTTCTTTTTTTAATGAACTGAATTTAAATTCGGCAAAGTGGAGTTTGTAGAGGGTGTATTTGTTTTACGCTCTACCCTGAATCTTTGACCTCGGAACTTGTAGGGGAAAAGGACAAACACGTGGCACAAAATTTAAGCTTAACCCGGTGTCAGTTTTATTACACAGAAAAACTAACCAAAACTACAGAATTATAGACTTCTGAGAGAAATCGACTGGAGATATACAATCACCCTTCCTGATTGTAGCTTGTAAGTTCGTGGTTGTTGGCTCCGTGACCGGTTGGTTATTCTTCTGGCTGTTCTCTGCAGTGCTGTTCCTTCCGTGTACGTTCTGTACCTCGCTTCGGTACCACGCTTCTGTTACCCCGTCGAACGATGATGGACAACTGGTGGTGGGTGTACGTGTACCCCCCCTTCTACGTCCTTCTGTTCCTTCCGTCTGTTCTTCTTGCATGTCCTTCTGTGTCTTGAGCTGCTTCTAGCTCTCGTATATTTCTATCCATGTTTTGACTGATCTCCCGCCACTGCGGTTTCTGATTATGTGTGTTTCTATCGATACGTTGCTTTGTGGTGATCCTGGTTGACTGACTTAAATAATGGACTCTACTGTTCCCGGTTTGCGCGTGGAGTCTGCGAGACTCAAAATGACCCCCTATATTAACACCTCGTTCCCCAAAAATGTGCACCTGTGGTGATTCCTTTGTTGTCCGGCCTTTTTGCAGACTTGGCGTCTCCAGTGAGCTTGTTTTTCCCCACCCATGGCCAATCAAGTCCAGGGTCTCATCTAACAACTCCATTGTTCTCCTACATAAAGTCAGTTATGGTTCCTGACCACAGAGTGTCCTTAATTGGGATGAGTCACAACCTGCTCTAAGGCTGGCGCCTTTTTGCACCCATTGTCCAATTTAATTCCAAAAGCTTGTATTTGTTATGCTCATAGTAAAGTAATGCAACTGAGTACTGTAGACAGTGAGTGTGACCTTAGCTCCTTTATTTAAACTCCAGAGTGCAGGTACAGCATGGGAGGCCTGCTTATATACAGTGCTCCCAAGGGATGCTGAGATCCCTTGGGACTCCAACAGGTAGGCCCTCTGGTGGTGGTATGATACAGGTTACCTAGGGTTACATACATAACAGTATTAATCAATTTTTAGTTCATGGTCTCCTTCTGTGCTTTTCTGAAGATTAGTAACCTTACAAGTTGAGGTAGAAGATCAGTCATGACCTTATTGAATAGCGGAGCAGCCTCGAAGGGCTGAATGGCCTACTCCTGTTCCTACTTCTTATTCGGAACTCCTACACGGCAAGCGAGCCCCAGGTGGGCAGAGGAAACAGTTCAAGGACTCCTTGATAAAAATGCAACATCCTCACTGACACCTGGGAGTCCCAGAACCAACACCGCCCTAAGTGGTGGAAGAGCATCCGGGAGGGCGCTGAGCACCTTTGAGTCTCGTCGCCGAGAGCATGGAGAAATCAAGCGCAGGCAGCGGAGAGAGTGTGCGGCAAACCAGACTCCCCACCACCCACCCTTTCCTTCAGCGACTGTCTGTCCCACCTGTGACAGAGACTGTAATTTCCATATTGGACTGTTCAATCATCTGAGAACTCACTTTTAGAGTGGAAGCAAGTCTTCCTTGATTTCGAGGGACTGCCGATGATGATGATGAATGGCGGAACAGCCTCGAAGGGCCAAATGGCCTATTCCTGTTCCTAGTTCTTATGTACATATATAGAACACAGACCCCAAATTCAATTCCTCCTCCCTTGCCTGGAATAAAAATATTGATCTGCTTTAATACACGGTATGAACACTGGACAATTTGATATATTTTTTCCCCTCCCATATATAGAATGTATTCAATCTGCACCTGAGCCACCTAGTTTAACCATCCCCACTCTTTTATATCCCTCTTTTATTTGATTTGTTGCAGGGGTTGATGTTCCATGGCGCCAGCCAGTAGCTCACTCAGGTATCTGTTATTCACGTGTGAGCCGGCTATTCAACCGGGGGACGGGGGGGGAACGACCACAACCAAAACCCGAGGAGCTGAAGTTCGCACGCAGGCCCTCACTTCCTGCGTGGGTCGCTGGATGGCCATCGGGAGCAGGAACCCGAGGCTGCTTTTCCCCTCCCTGACCGCAAAGCTGCTGAGGCCAACCTGTGGCTCAGCCCTGACTAACTCAACGTGAGAATCCAGCCTGGCTTAGCTACTCGCTGGCTAAACTCGCCCTGCCATCAAGGGGGCCCGGTAAACGGGATGATTTGACCTCAAATGTTCCTCAGATCCTCCCTCTTTGACCAAGCTTTAAGTCACCTGTCCTAAGATCGCCTTCTGTGGCTCGGTGTCGTATTTTGTTTGACAACACTCCCACATTCCACAAGTACTTAATTGGCTGTAAAGCTCTTTGAGACATCCGGTGGTGGTGAAAGGTGCTATTATAAGTGCAAGTCTTTTCTCTCTTTATTACTACATTAAAGGCGCGATATAAATGCAGGGTGTTGATGAGTGCGTCAGAGACGCCACAACAGAAGAGGGCAGGGTTGTTGTTGGTTGACAACATCCTCAAACCTCCCCACCCCCGGCACCTCCCCCTTTCAGAAGTGAGGGCGGAAATTAAGAGAGACACATGTCTGTGGTACAGGCATCTCATTAAAGGCCTTGTCAGGATCATCCAGGATAAGGATTAGAGAAACCAAATCAGAGACACAGGTTAGCGAGGCTGAAGGGAGACCTGTTCCGAGGTGGCTACGGACTGAATCAAACCCGCCGGGAGCGGAGCGGGTCCAACTCTCGCCCTTTTAGCAAATCCCTTTTTTCCAGCGCACTGTTCTTTTCGGCTGCTCCTCAAACTCCACCTCTTTTTTTTTGTTCTTTTTAGTTGGCGACCCCACACTGACCCTCAATTTCAATCTTTATCGCAAATCAGTGTGTGGTGAGAGAGGAGGGTGGGGGGAATCGATTTTAAATGTTTCCCCCCCCCCCCCCCCTCCCACCCTGACCATCTGAGTCCGTGCTTGTGCTCGGATGGTCGAGAGAGGAGATTGTTAACTGCCCACCCTCCTCCCTCCTGAACCATCTCTTGTTTTCCCCTTCCGCCCCCGGGGAGGGGAGAGGGCGTGGTGCCATGATTGCTGTTGTGCACGGCCTGTCCCCTGAGCTGGCGCTGGCCTGCTGTTGGCAGCAGCTGAGCTGCTCGCTGTCCCACGACGAAGCCAGTGAAGTCGAGGAGGAACTGATCCCGCTGTACTCGATCGCCATGGGACCTGCTCTGCCCAAAAGGCAGCGCCGGCACGTGATGAGAAGGTTCCGGAGGAGCGAAGGACATTCTCTGTGGCATCGTAAGAGCGGCCTCTTTCTCAGCCGGCAACGTTACTGTTCTTAGCCTCCCTTTGCACGCTTTGCTCTCCCAACTTTCCCCGCTCCTCGAGGCTGTTGATTCTGTCGCTGAGGTGTCCTTAACACCTCCCCACCCCCACCCCCGTACCGCTCTCAAGTCGCCAGAGGAAGAGCCAGACAGTTACTCGACTGTGGAGCGATTCCCCCGGGCATAGGCTTGCGTACATTGTCCAGCAGGGGGCAGGTTTGCAGCGTAGAGACGGTAAGCGGAATCAATGGCTGATAATCCCCTCCCCCCCCCCCCCCCCCGTCCTACTCTTGGGCACACTGCCCCACCTGAGATCAGCTTCTTCGGGCTGTGAATCGAACCTTGGTCTGTGCGTCTCGGAGAGATTTGCGTGTGTGGTCATCATCCTAGGCAGTCCCTCGGAATCGAGGAAGACTTGCTTCCACTTTTAAAATGAGTCCTTAGGTGACTGAACAGTCCAATACGAGAGTCACAGTTGGGGCAGATAGTGGTTGAGGGAAAGGGGTGGGTGGGACTGGTTTGCCGCACGCTCTTTCCGCTGCCTGCGCTTGATTTCTGCATGCTCTCGCCGATGAGACTCGAGGTGCTCTGTGCCCTCCCGGGTGCACTTCCTCCACTTAGGGCGGTTTTTGGCCAGGGACTCCCAGGTGTCAGTGGGGATGTTGTACTTTATCAGGGAGGCTTTGAGGGTGTCCTTGAAACGTTTCCTCTGCCCACCCTTTGGCTCGTTTGCCGTGTAGGAGTTCCGAGTAGTGTGTGTGTGGTACAGTGATATTCGCTCCACGCCCGCTGTAGTCGGTCTCGCACCTCCCGGCGATGTAAAAGGTACTTTTAATCCAATACTGTCTCACACTCCCACTCACTCTTACTCTCTCCTGTTCACTGCCTTTCTCACTCTCTTACTCTCTCTCTCACGTGCTCCACATGAGCCTCCTCCCACACCTCTTCATCTAACCCCATCAGTATGTCCTTCTCTTCCTTTCTCCCTCACGTGTTTATCTCGCTTCCCCTTAAATCCATCGATACTATTCGCCTCAACCACTCCCTGTGGTAGCGAGTTCCACATTCTCACCACTCTCTGGGTAAAGAAGTTTCTCCTGAATTCCCTATTGGATTTATTAGAGACTGTCTTATATTGATGGCCTCTAGTTCTGGTCTTGCCTGCAAGTGGAAACATCTTCTTTATATCTACCCTATCGAACCCTTTCATAATCAAAAGACCTCTTATCAGGTCAGCCCTCAGCTTTCTCTTTACTCGAGAAAAGCACCCCAGCCTGTTCGATCTTTCCTGACAGGTATAACCTCTCAGTTCTGGTATCGTTGCAGTAAATCTGTTTTGCACCTTCTCCAGTGGCTCTATATCCTTTTTATAATATGGAGATTAGAACTGTGCACAGTACTCCCAGTGTGGGCTGACCAAGGTTCGATACCAGTTTAACATAACTTCTCTGCTTTTCAGTTCTATCCCGAGAAATGGACCCCAGTGCTTTGTTTTTTTTTCTAATGACCTTATTAACCTGTGTTGTTACTTTTAGTGATCTGTGTATCTGTACCCCCAGATCCCTCGATTCCTCTCCCCTATTTAAACATTAATTTTCCAAGGAGTCTGTACCGTCCTTATTCTTTGTAATTTCATCTTTCGGATGAGACGTTAAAGCGAGGTCCCTGTCTGCCCTCTCAGGTGGACGTAAAAGATCCCATGGCATTATTTCGAAGAAGAGCAGGGGAGTTATCCCCGGTGTCCTGGCCAATATTTATTTATCCCTCAGTCAACATAACAAAAACAGATTATCTGGTCATTATCACATTGCAGTTTGTGGGAGCTTGCTGTGTGCAAATTGGCTGCCGTGTTTCCCACATTGCAACAGTAACTACACTTCAAAAGTACTTGTTTGACTGTGAAGTGCTTTGAGGCATTCGGTGGTTGTGAAAAGCACTATATATATGTAAGTCTTATCAAAATGTACCACCTCACACTTGCCAATATTGAAATTAATTTGCCATTTGCACGTCCATTCTGCGAGTTTATTATTGGCTTCCTAGTCCATGTGACTGAGACAATGCATGTTTGTATTTCTTCTTCCAATACTTTTGGTGTGGTACTTGTCCTCTCTCTAAGCAATCTTGTTCAAAAGATCAACTTCAGGTTGTGTCTTCTGTGACTCGAAGGTTTGTCTGCAGTTTTGCTGCTCCATGTTACCTGACCACAAGAGGGAGCTGTTTGTTTTTTCCAGCATTAACGCTGTAAGGTGGAATAATGGGCTCCACAGCAGGTGGTTTGTGTTCTTTACAGAGGGCAGTAGGTCAGAACTAGATATTGGGTGAAAGAAGGAACTTGCATTTATATAGCCCCTCCCATGTCTTCACTGCGTCCCAAAGTGCTTTACAACCAGTGAAGTCCACTGCCTGTTGCAATATAACATAACATGAGAAATAGGAGCAGGAGTAGGCTATACAGCCTACTAATATGGTCATGGCTGATCCGATCATGGACTCCGGTCCACTTCCCTGCCCTCTCCCCATAACCCCTTATCATTTAAGAAACTGTCTATTTCTGTCTTGAGTTTATTCAATGTCCCAGCTTCCACAGCTCTGAGGCAGCAAATTCCACAGATTTACAACCCTCAGAATAAATTTCTCCTCATCTCTGTTTTAAATGGGCGGCCCCTTATTCTAAGATCGTGCCCTCTAGTTCTAGTCTCCCCCATCAGTAGAAACATTCTCTCTGCATCCACCTTGTCACGCCCCCTCATAATCTTATACGTTTCGATAAGATCTCCTCTCATTCTTCTGAATTCCAATGAGTAGAGGCCCAACTACTCAACCTTTCCTCATAAGTCAACCCCCTCATCCCCAATGTGAGGAAACACCAGCGACCAGCTCCCACAAACAGGCAAGTGGTAAATGACCAGATCATTTTTTTATAAATGATGTTGGTCGAGGGATTGATATTGACCAGGACAACAGGGAAACACTTGCTCTTCTTTGAATAGTGCCATGGGATCTTTTACATCCACCTGGGGCTCGGTTTTACCATCTCATTCAAAGGTGACACCATTAACAGTGCAGCGCTCCCTCAGTACTGCCTCTCTGACCGTGCAACGCTCCCTCAGTACTGGCACTGATGTATCAGTCTAGATTTCTTTGCTCAAGTCTCTGGAGTGGGACTTGAACCCACAACCTTCTGACTCAGAGGTGAGAGTGCTACCCACTGAGCCACAGCTGGCACTTAGTGGGGTGGGGCGGAAATGGTTGAATATTGCGGAAGTATTTACACGGAGCCTTTCCTCAGGAGGAAATCTGCTTTGTGTTCTTGCTCCATTGTTGAACAGATTTTGCTCCAACGAATGCTCCTGTCTGTATTACTAGGTTTGATTTCAGTGTTGATGGCCAACCCTTTGAGAAATATTTTACCAATCACCATTGTGCATATAAAATGACGCATTTCAAAATGTCTTGTTGGTTGTACAGTGTTAGGGAGATATGATTGCAGAGAGGGCTGTCGGGAAAGACCTGTCTCGCGAGAGGGCTTGACTATAAACGCATCGAACGTTTCTCATTTGTGTGGTTGTGGCTCAGTGACTTATTTACTACAAGTTAGTTCAATAAAATTATCAAACCATGGCCAATGTTCTGCATTTAAATTCAATAGTAGGGAGACCAAACATAAGTATAAGATGGTCACTAATAAATCCAATAGGAGAAACTTCTTTACCCAGAGAGTGGTTAGAATGTGGAACTCGCTACCACAGGAAATGGTTGAGGCGAACAGCAGAGATGCACTTAAGGGAAAACATAGAAAATAGGTGCCGGCGTAGACAATTCGGCCCTTCGAGCCTGCACTACCATTCAATAAGATCATGGCTGATCATGCAAATTCAGTACCGCATTCCTGCTTTCTCTCCATACCCCTTGATCCCTTTAGCCATAAGGGCCACATCTAACTCCCTTTTGAATATATCTAACGAACTGGCCTCAACAACTTTCTGTGGTAGAGAATTCCATAGGTTCACAATTCTCTGAGTGAAGAAGTTTCTCCTCATCTCGGTCCAAAATGGCTTACCCCTTATCCATAGAATGTGACCCCTGGTTCTGGACTTCCCCAAAATCGGGAACATTCTTCCTGCATTTAACCTGTCCAATCCCATCAGAATTTTATGTGTTTCTATGAGATCGCTCTCATTCATCTAAATTCCAGTGAATATAAGCCTAATCAATCCAATCTTTCTTCATATGTCAGTCCTGCCATCCCTGGAATCAGTCTGGTGAACCTTCGCTGCACTCCCTCAATAGCAAGAATGTCCTTCCTCAGATTAGGAGACCAAAACTGGACACAATATTCCAGGTGAGGCCTCACCAAGGCCCTGTACAACTGCAGTAAGATCTCCCTGCTCCTATACTCAAATCCTCTCGCTATGAAGGCCAACATGCCTTCTTCACTGCCTGCTGTACCTGTATGCCAACTTTCAATGACTGATGTACCATGACACCCAGGTCTCGTTGCACCTCCCCTTTTCCTAATCTGTCACCATTCAGATAATAATCTGCCTTCCTGTTTTTGCCACCAAAGTGGATAACCTCACATTTATCTACAGTATACTGCATCTGCCATGCATTTGCCCACTCACCTAACCTGTCCAAGTCACCCTGGAGCCTCTTGGCATCCTCCTCACAGCTCACACCGCCACCCAGCTTAGTGTCATCTGCAAACTTGGAGATGTTACACTCAATTCCTTCGTCTAAATCATTAATGTGTATTGTAAATAGCTGGCCAGATAAGCGCATGAGGGATAGAAGGATGTGCTGATAGGGATAGATGATGTAAGGTGGAAGGAGACTCGTGTGGAGCATAAACACCGGCATGGACCAGTTGGGCCGAATGGCCTGTTTCTGTGCTGTACAATAAGATTTACAAATGCCCAATGTTCTGCGTTCGAGGTGATTTGTCCTTGCAGCCAGTTTTTTCTGAGCATGTTCCTGCCGTGAAGCATCGGGTCTGGGAGAATGACCGGAGTCTGGTTTGTAAAGCGGAATCGATTGTTGAGCGACCGTCCAGGCTGGTCCTAATTTCAGCTTGTCGTTATTCATTTGCAGCGGGAGCCCGGACAGTGTTTAATTGGAGTCTGCAGCTGTCAGTGGGGTGATCTCACTGTCGTTGTAATCTCCTTTTATGAGATTTTGCCATGAGCCTGCCCACTGTCTGCTTCTCTTAAGAAATCCCCTGCAACCTGCCGTCTGTTCTAGATTCCCGCAAAGAGTTTGGAAAGGAAAGGGATCGCCTCAGGAAAAAAAAACCCTAACACTCAGCTTCTTACTTTTCTCCTTTAGATTCAGCTTCTGTATCTCCCGTTTCCTTGTCTCCTAAATATTGCTGAGCCGAGGACCGTTTGTAGCTCCCCGCCCTATGGCTCAGTGGGTGAACCCGCCTCCTGGTCTGGTACTCAAGCCGCTAGGCCGCAATGGTCAAGCTTCAATCCCCATTCGAGCTCGGCTAGGCCAACGGTTGGGCTACACTGGGCTCCCATTGAACAAATCTGCCACAGTTCCTGCTGCAGATTATCATTCAGTGCTTTCAATTTAGACGAGCCAAACTCTGGAATTCCCTCCCTAAACCTCTCCGCCTCTCTCTCTCATACTTTAAGTCACCCCTTAAAACCTACCACTTTGGCCAAGCTTTTGGTCATCCATCTTAACAGCGCTTGTTTTGGCTCGGTGTCAGTTTTTGTCTGATTGGGCTCGTGCGAACGTCTTGAGCGTTTTACTACGTTAAAGCTGCTGTATAAATACAAGTTGTGTGTAAGCACGGAATTGGGTTCAGCTGTATTGCTCCTTGATTTAATGCACCTAAGCAATCACGTAACCTGATAAGTCTTGTGTGTGTCCCACGGGTGTCCAGCTAGCCATCCCTGAGTCCCGGTTATTCCGTCCCGCAGGCCCTGATACTTGTTTGTTCGCTGGTTTGTCCTGTTTGACTTATTTAGGCCAGGAGGTTTGGAAAGGCTTGTTCTCAGTGCTGACACTTCACTGCTTGATTAATTCCTGCTCACATTGCCAAAAATCTGTCAGCAACTTGAGGCATATGCAAATTAACGAGAATGTGGATTTAAACTTTGTGTGGGATGCCCACAGAGACAGAAGCTTGCACATCCAACACAACTTGCATTTAAACAAAGACTTGCATTTCTATAGCACCGTGCACAGCCTCAGGACATCCCAAAGCGCTTTACAACCAATTAAGTACTTTTTTGAAGTGTAGTCACTGTTGTATTATTTAGTGGCTTTAATGTAATATAACATCCCAAGGTGCTTCACAGGAGTGTTATCAAATAAAATTTGTCTAGCCACAGAGATTCTAGGACGGGCCAAATGTGGTAGGTTTTAAGAAGCGTCTTAAAGGAGGAGAGAGAGGTTAAGAGAGGGAATTCCAGAGCTTAGGACTCACAGCTGAAGGCACGGCCGCCAATGGTGGAGTCTGGAATGCGCAAGAGATCAGAATTGGAGGAAGTTACCGGGATCTCGGAGGGTTGTAGGGCTGGAGGAGGTTACAGAAGTCTTGGAGGGTTGTAGGGCTGGAGGAGGTTACAGAGGTCTCGGAGGGTTGTAGGGCTGGAGGAGGTCACAGAGGTCTCGGAGGGTTGTAGGGCTGGAGGAGGTCACAGAGATCTCGGAGGGTTGTAGGGCTGGAGGAGGTTACAGAAATGGAGAGGGGCAAGACCATGGAGGGATTTGAAAACAAGGATGAGCATTTTAAAATGGAGGCGTTGCCGGACCAGGAGCGTATGTGGGTCAGCGAGAACAGGAGTGATGGGTGAATGGGACTTGGTGCGGGTTTGCACACGGGCAGCAGAGGATCCCTTGGCTATACATGGGCATGCAAAATGGACACTGGGTAGCTTCCCCTATGGCACAAAGTAGCTGAGTAGCTGCAGCCTGCTTCTGATTGCTATCCAGTGAGCCCTGGTGGAAATGTGCGCGCGTGAGATGGAAGAGAGAGATTGTTTTTTGCGTGATGCCTCCCAACAGCTGAATAACCTGCCGACATTCGCTGTCGAGGCTTACACATGAACCATGGCGTGTGACTTCCACCTGTGAAGCTGTATCCCGCTGAGCAGAGGCTCTGGTGATGGGGCGGGGGAGGGGGGATTGTAGGGGCGGTGAATGGCTACGACCAGCGTGAGTTGCCTCATTGAGAAGAGGAGATTAAGAGGAGAGAATAAAAGAGAAAATTGCAGCAACAGCGACAAAGAAGTACAATTGGTGTTAGCTGATCTCCTGCTGTCAGAAGAGAAACCAGTTTCAGAGGCTCTCGTGAAGAGCCAGTGCATTTTTCTCCCCCGTCAAGCTGTTAGCTCAATATTGAATTGAACCCTGCTCCGTGGCAGGAATTGATTGTGGCCCAGTGATGTGCCAAGACCCATTTGATCTGATCGTGGGAAAGGTACTCAACGCTCAGCTTCAGTAGCAGTCCAGTGCTGCCTTCAAATAGGTTGTGCTTTGAATAAATCGCTTGGTTCACCTACTGTCTGCTGCAATGACATAGAAATAAACCACCTGACTCTAGGGTTAGATCTGAAAATTGCCCCATTCCCCCCAAAAAAAGTCCGAAATCAAGGGGACAGGTTGAGCCGGTGTGGGAAATAGCTTATCTTCTCTCTGGTTCTACCTATCTCTCCAACCTCCTCCAGCCCTACAACCCTCCGAGATCTCTGCGCTCCTCCAGTGCTGGCCTCTTGCGCATCCTCGCCTTCCTTCAGCTGCCTGGGCCCTATGCTCTGGAATTCCCTTCCTAAACCTTTCTGCCTCTACCTGGCTCTTCTCCTTTTAAGATGCTCTTTTAAAACCTACCTCTTTGACCAAGCCTAATATCTCCTTATGTTGGGGGGCCATAAAAGGAGCGGGGAGCGGCTGCCTGGGAGCAGCATGGAGGCCTCGACCTGCGAGAAACCATCAGCGGCAGGTCCGTGCTATAAAAGGAGCAGCGAGCAGCGTGGAGGCAGGCCACTACAAGGTAAAGCGCGAGCTGGTGCAGGAGGGCAACGGCAGCGAAGAGTGACGTCAGCAAGGTCCAAGTCGGTGATTGGAGCGTGGGCAGGTACAGCAGGAGCGGCGAGATCGGGGCGAAGGAGCTGTGAGAGACTATGGAGGGATGTGTTCGGGGCCAGGGGCCCAGGGGCAGTATAGGCCAGCCCACACTGGGATATGTGTGTGCGCACTGGGTCAGTGCAGCAGAGCTGGTCTCCAGTCGTCTTGGTTAATCCTTGCCACTGGACCAAGACCTGGCTCTGTCAAGCCCGTGTGGTGGCTGGTGTGCAATGGTCACCACACGTTAAAAAAAAATCCATGCACAGGCATCTTCCACCCTTGAGGATGTAGTTCGGGTGGTTCTTTCGAAACACCTGTGAACTCATCCTTTTTTGGCGTGGAAGCAAGTCATTCTCGTTTCGAGGGACTGCCTATGATGATGATGATGATGATGTGGCTCGGTGTCTAATTTTGTTTGATAACGCTCCTGTGAAGCGCCTTGGGACGTTTAGCTTTGTTGAAGGCGCTGTATAAATGCAAGCTGTTGTTGTTGACTGAGAGAGCGCACCTTACATCACTGCGGATGCTGGAAATGTGAAATAAAAACAGAAAACGCTGGGAGCACTCAGCAGGTCAGGCAGCATCTGTGGAGAGAGAAACAGAGTTCGAGTTTCAGGTCGATGACCTTTCATTAGAACACTAAAAGAACAGATTATCTGGTCATTATTTCATTGCTTGTCAGACCTTGCTGTGCACAAATTGGCTGCCATATTTCCTACATAACAGGGCTGTAGTAATAACCGCCCTCCTCTATGGATCAGAGGCATGGACCATGTACAGTAGACTCCTCAAATCGCTGGAGAAATATCACCAACGATGTCTCCGCAAGATCCTGCAAATCCCCTGGGAGGACAGACACACCAACGTTAGCGTCCTCGACCAGGCCAACATCCCCAGCTTCGAAGCACTGACCACACCCGACCAGCAATAATTGGGCGGGCCACATTGTTCGCATGCCTGATATAAGACTCCCAAAGCAAGCGCTCTTCTCAGAACTCCTACACGCCAAGTGAGCCCCAGGTGGGCAGAGGAAACGTTTCAAGGACACCCTCAAAGCCTCCTTGATAAAAATGCAACATCCCCACCGACACCTGGGAGTCCCTGGCTAAAGACCGCCCTAAGTGGAGGAAGTGCATCCGGGAGGGCGCTGAGCACCTCGAGTCCCATCGCCGAGAGCATGCAGAAAACAAGCGCAGGCAGCGGAAGGAGCGTGCGGCAAACCAGTCCCACCCACCCCTTCCCTCAACGACTATCTGTCACAGGTGGGACAGAGACTGTAATTCCCGTATTGGACTGTACAGTCACCTGAGAACTCACTTTTAGAGTGGAAGCAAGTCTTCCTCGATTTCAAGGGACTGCCTACGATGATGATGATGATGATGATTACAACAGTGACTACAAAGTGCTTATTGGCTTTGGGACGTCCTGAGGTCATGAAAGGTGCTATATAAATGCAAGTTCTTTCTTTCTAGGCTGGGAGAAAACTACTTCAAAACCCTGATTGGAGTTGATGGCTGATGAGCCCCTATAGCGTTGCCCCTCTGTGCAGAGTAACTGAATTAAGAGTGCTTCATCTATGTCTGATTAGCTTGCAATAAGCTTTACCATAAGCATGGCACTCCTGACAGCTGCCCTGTAGAAACCCACAGCCTCGCCAAACCAAACATCTCACAGCCTGCAGCCTCTGATCCCGTTGTCATTACACTCTTTTATCCTAGATTACCGGTCGGCTCTGTGTGTTGAATTTACATATGAGGTTGTTTTGTGAAGTGGGTGTCTTGTGCGTGAGTTCTTCGTACCAACGGAAAATGTGACGGCTCTGTTCTCATAGAATCTTACAGCACAGAAGGAGGCCATTCAGCCCATCGTGCCTGAGCCAGCGCTTTCAAAGAGCTATTCAGTTGGTCCCACTCCCCTGCTATTTTTTTCACTGTTCTCATTTTCTCCCACCCCTCCCTCTAATGAAGACGATGCAATAACACTACTAATTGTAGCGTCTCTACCACATCCCCAGTTTAGTGCTGTTTGCGGGAGCTTGCTGTGCACAAGTTGGCTGCCGCGCTGGCCTGCAAAACAACAGCGACTGCACTTCTTTGGCTGTAAAGGGCTCTGAGACATTACATGCCCAGTTCTATAGAGCTGACTTTATTGGCGTTTGCAATCGAACTCCTTTCAGCTTTATTCTTAGAGCTAGAAAGGCTTGCGCCTTTCACGACCTCATTAAAGTAGAAGGAATCATAAAAATTTACAGCACGGAAGGAGGCCACGCAGCCCATTGTGTCCGTACCGGCCGAAAAACAGATTTCCAGCCTAATCCCACTTTCCAGCTTTTGGTCTGTAGCCGTGTAGGTTACAGCACTTCAAGTGCATCTCCAACCCCGCAGGAACTCCCAAAGCGCCTTGCAGTCAGTGAAGTACATTTTTAAAGTGTAGTCACTGTTGTAATGGAGGAAACTCAGCAGCCAATTTGCGCACAGCAAGCTCCCACAAACCGCAATGTGATAATGACCAGATATCTATCTTTTAATGACGTTGGATGAAGTAAGTGGAGAGGGCAAGTTGTGTAAGTGGTGCAAATTGGTTTGCCCTGCATATTAATTCCAGAAAGGGGGGTCACAGAGCATAAACCAGAGCGGAGAAAGGTACCAGGAGGCCGGCTGTGGCTAGTTTCTCCACAGGCCAGGCGGAGGCCACCTGCCAGGGGAGGTCAGGACCCCAGCACTGCCTCAGCGTTTTATTTTGCAGCCGACAGCATATACAGCGGCACAGGGGAGGAAAGGGCTTCATCCCGTTTGTGTGGGCAGGATTTGATCCCTGGTCCCCAAGGCCAGTAATGTGATCAGCTGCACTGCCCACCTCCTCACATCCGAATACTGTCTTCCAGTAGCATCTGTTCTTTGCCGCAGAGCTGAGATGCAGGCAGTGTGTGCACGGAGCGGCTTCCTCTTATAGAATCGCACAGCACAGCAGGAGGCCGTTCAGCCCATCGTGCCTGTGCCGGCTCTTGTGAAAGAGCTGTCCAATTAGTCCCACCACGCCCTGCTCTCTCCCCATAGCCCTGAAAATCTCTCCCTTTCAAGCACACATCCTTTTCAAAGTTAAGATTGAATTTGCTTCCTCCAGTCTTTCGGGCAGTGCATTCCAGGTCATCACAACCCGCTGCGTCAAAAATAAAAAGTTCTCCTCATCTGCTCCTTAAAATGTGTGATATGTACAGTGTAGCCCTTGTTCACGTTTCACGTGGTGTGTATGTGGAATGTTATCATCAACAGCTGTTGGGGACAGTCTGGAGAATTCCTGACAGCTGCTCATCCCAGAAATCCAGCAAGAGTGGAAAGATCTTCGGTTGTTGTTCAGACTCTTGGAACCAGGACAAGCTCAGGCCGTTTCATGTCACGTGTTGAACACGGACACGTTCCCGGGAGGCAAAGGGTGTTCTGTTCCACGGCGGCTCCTTCGAGCCCACTTGCGTTGTCACCGCCTCTGAGAGCAGCTAAATTGGCACAGACCCAAAAACCGAAGTAACCACAGAGAAATGCTGGAAACATTCAGCAGATCAGGCAGCGTCTGTGGAGAGAGAAACAGAGTAAATGTTTCAGCTCGCTGACCCTTGGTCAGAACCGAATACCGAAGCTTCAGGCGTTTACTGGTTCTGTGACCCGGTAACAAGACAGAACTTGCATTTATATCGTGCCTTGCATGGCCTCAGGACGTCCCCAAGCGCTTTACAGTGGTGGAGTATGTTTTGAAGTGTAGTCCCTGTTGTAGTGTGGGAATAAAATGGCCGCCAAAATGCACACAGCAAGATCCCACAAACAGCAATGTGATAATGACCAGATCATATCTGTTTTTAGTGACGGTTGAGGGATAAATATTGTCCAGAACTTCCTCTGCTCTTCTTCGCAAAAGTGGCGTGGTATCTTCTACGTCCACCTGAGAGGGCAGACGGGCCCTCGGTTTAACATTTTATCCGAAAGACGGCATCTCCGACAGTGTAGCACTCCCTCAGTACTGGCACTTGAGTGTCAGCTCCGATTAAGGGGGAATGTTTCTGGAGTGGGACTTGAACCCACAACCTTCTGACTTAAAGGCGAGAGTGCAACCCACTGAACCAGGGCTGACAGTCCATTTAATCTACTAGGGCTACTCGTTACTGTAAAGGAATCCATTGAAGGAGCTTTGCGTTAAAGTACAGCTGGTTCCGCACAGATTAATGACGCTGCTTGACATTTAGCCCCAGGAGTCCCAAGTATCAAATTCACCAAGGCTTGGGCCACGAGAGTGCCCTCTCTGGTACTTAGGCATGACGAAAAGATGTGTCAGTCAGGCCTGAAGCTAATGAGGAAGCACTGGTTCAGTTAGTGGCTCGGCTCTCTTGTCTAACACCATGGATTTGGTTGTATAATGTTTAAAACGAAAGATGCATTTGATGATATTTTGGCACTGTGTTCGGTGTAATGCAAGTACTGTCTCGAGCTTGAATATCTGGACCTAGGCTATCGGCACATCGCCATTTATATGGAAAGATGTGCCAAGGGGCTTCACAGTGGTGTAAGGGGAAATAGACAGCGAGCCAAAGAAGGCAAGGTTAGGAGGTTGTTCAATGGGTTTGGTTTTAAGGACCGTCTTAAAGGAGGAGGGAGAAATTGAAGTGTTTCGGAATTCTCCACGTCTGGCCTTTTGCACAGCTCCGATTTCCCACTCCTCACCATCGGTGGTCGTGCCTTCAGCTGCCTGGGCCCTAAGCTCTGGGACTCCCTCTCTAAACCTCTCCGCCTCTCTATCTCTCTCTCCTCCTTTTGGATGCTCCTTAAAACCTACCTCTTTGACCAAGCTTTTGGTCACCTGCCCTAATATCTCCTTATGTGGCTCAGTGTCAAATGTTGTCTGATAACGCTCTGTGAAGTGCCTTAGGACAATTTACTACTTTAAAGGTGCTATAGAAATACAAGCTGCTGTTGTTCCAGTGAGTACGATCCACTGAAAGCACAGCAGCCAATGGTGAGATGAAGAAGGAAAGAAAGACTTGCATTTATATTACATTATATAGGATATACGGCACAGGAACAGGCCATTCGGCCCAACCAGTCCATGCCGGAGTTTATGCTCCACTCGAGCCTCCCGTCTTTCCTCATCTAAATCTATCAGCATAACCCTTTATTCCCTTCTCCCTCATATACTTGTCCAGCCTCCCTTTAAATCGATATTGTTCGCTTCAACCACTCCCTGTGGTAGCGAGTTCCACATTCTCACCACTCTTTGGGTAAAGAAGTTTCTTCTGGTGACTATCTTATATTGATGACCTCGAGTTATGCTCTTCCCTACAAGTAGAAACATTCTCTCTCTATCAAAAAATTTTATTAATTTTAAAGACCTCTGTTAGGTCGCCCCTCAGCCTTTTTTTAAGTGAAAAGAGACCCAGCCTGTTCATCCTTTCCTGATGAGCATACCCTCGCATTTCTAGTATCATCCTTGTAAATCTTCTCTGCACCCTCTCCAGTGCCTCTATATCCGTTTTAAAATATGGCGACCAGAGCTGTACTCAGTACTCCAAATATGGTCCAACCAAGCATTGATACAGGTTTGGCATAACTTCCCTACTTTTCAATTCGATACCTCTAGAAATAAACCCGAGTGCTTGGTTTGCTGTTTTTTATGACCTTGCTGACCTGTGTTGCAACGTTTAGTGATTTGTGTATTTATACTCCGAGATCCCTTTGTTCCCCTATCCCACCCAGACTCGCACCCTGCAAGTAATAAGTGGCCTCCCTATTCTTCCTACCAAAATGTAATACTTCACATTTATCTGTGAACCTAATTTGTCAAATATTCTGCAAGTTTATTAATGTTCTCCAGTAATTTGTTGCAATCCTCCTCAGTATTGACTATGCCCGCCAATTTGGTGTCATCCGCAAATTTAGAAATTGTGCTTTTGATTCCAAAGTCTCAATCGTTTTTTAAAAAATAATTGTGAACAATTATATAGTGGCTTTCACGACGTCCCAAAGCGTTTTACAGCCAATTAAGTACTTTTGGACATGTAGTCACTGTTGTAATGTAGGAAATTGAAGCACTGACCACACTCGATCAGCTCCGCTGGGCAGGCCGCATAGTTCGCATGCCAGACACGAGACTCTCAAAGCAAGTGCTCCACTCGGAGCTCCTTCACGGCAAACGAGCCAACGGTGGGCAGTGGAAACGTTACAAGGACACCCTCAAAGCTTCCCTGATAAAGTGCGACATCCCCACTGACACCTGCGAGACCTTGGCCAAAGACCGCCCTAAGTGGAGGAAGTGCATCCCGGAGGGCGCTGAGCACCTCGAGTTTCATTGCCAAGAGCGTGCAAAAATCAAGCGCAGGCAGCGGAAAGAGCGTGCGGCAAACAAGTCCCACCCTCCCCTTCCCTCAACGACTATCTGTCCCACCTGTGACAGGCTCTGTGGCTCTTGTATTGGACTGTTCAGCCACCAAAGAACTCACTTCAGGAGCGGAAGCAAGTCTTCCTCGATTCCGAGGGACTGCCTATGATGCTGATGATGTAGGAAATGCGGCAGCCAATTTGCACACAGCAAGCTCCCACAAACAGCAATGTGATAATGACCAGATAATCTGTTTTAGGGCAGATCATTTAGAGAGGACCATTTTCCATTCCTCGGGAGCCTACTATCAGCAAGGGCAGATATCGATGATGAGGTCCAACACTGCCTCCAGTGCGCCAGCGCAGCCTTTGGTCGCCTGAGGAAGAAAATGTTTGAAGACCAGGACCTTAAATCTGGCACCAAGCTTATGGTCTACAGGGCAGTAGTGATACCTGCCCTCATATATGGCTCAGAGACTTGGACTATATACAGCAGACACCTAAAAACGCTGGAGAAATGCCACCAGCGATGCTTCCGCAAGATCCTGAAAATCCACTGGGAGGATAGATGCACCAACATCAGAGTTCTTGCTTAGCTCAACTTCCCCAGCATCAAAGCACTGACCACAGCTCCGTTGGGCGGGCCACATCATCCGCATGCCCGACACGAGACTCCCTAAGCAAGCGCTCTACTCTGAACTCTGACACGGCAAGCGAACCCCAGGTGGGCTAAGGAAACGCTTCAAGGACACCCTCAAAGCCTCCTTGGTAAAGTGCAACATCCCCACCGGCACCTGGGAGTCCCTGGCCAAAGACCGCCCTAAGTGGAAGAAGGGCATCCGGGAGGGCACTGAGCACCTCGAGTCTCGTCGCCGAGAGCATGCAGAAATCAAGCGCGGACAGCGGAAGGAGCGTGTGGCAAACCAAGCTCCCCACCCACCCTTTCCTTCAACAACTGTCTGCCCCACCTGTTCGAGAGACTGTAATTCCCGTATTGTGCTTCTGACTCGGGCAAGAGTGCTACCCACTGAGCTATGGGAAACTTTGAAGACTTCACAGTGCTGATGTTTCTATTCCCTGTAGCTACCAGGTTGGAAGCTGACTGCAGGGCAAGTGTTAATTGACACAATTAATTTATGGGTTGAATCAACACGTAAACTGCTCCCAAGGACCCACTCGGCAAGCAATTAGCCTGTTTCAGATCACCTCAGTGGCCCATGGGCAGTACGACTCACTTCCTAATTCGGCGACTGAAATGTTTAACATTAAATGAAACATTAAACATTTCCCAGACCTCAATGTTTCGTCCTTTTCAGTTCTTGCGTTGATCTGACTTTCTGTCCGTGAACACACTACTAACTCACTGTTTAATGGTGGGGGTGGGTGAGAGAATCACTCTGCTTCGATTTTACCTGATAGTTTGTTCATTTAAGACCATTTTAATTGGAATGCTGTGTAGTAACTCCTTACTTCAGCTGGTCTCCATGATTTCCCTCGGGACTGGCCTTAAATAATTGCTTTTCCAAGCCTCTGCTTTTAGCTGATCAGGACTGAACACTCCCAGGACCAAGGACCAGATGTAGAAGATAGCTCGACCCCCACAATCCGCCCTTAGAAGACCACCTCTTACTGCAGCAGTGGGAGATCTGTTTGCTATCTGTGGCAACATCACAACCAGATGTCTAAAGAATGATTGCAAACAGTCAACGGAGGGAATCTCGCATTCTCCCAACCTCTTCTCCAGCTATGCTTAGAGTCTCTCTGAAACTCAGTGTTGTTAGAACTAGCGGAGAAATTAGATATTCATCGCTTTATCCTGAGCTAGATGCAAATCCTAACCCCAGAGGTGCAATTATAATGTTAACGCATTGCTCCGAGCAGTCCTCATGACACTAATTTGTGCACCGCAATGCCCTACAAAGAGCAATGTGATAATGACAGATAATCGGGTTGTTGAGGGATAAATATTGGTCAAGACAACAGGGAGAACTCCCCTGCTCTTCTTCAAAATAGTGAATGGGGTCTTTTGAGCATAAAATCTTGGCTGACACTCCAGTGCAGTGCAGAGGAAGTGCTGCACTGTCGGAGATGCCGTCTTTCGGATAACACCCCTTGCTGAAAAGTACATGTGTATGGATGTACATAAGGCCTCAGCCGTGGCTCAGTGGCCTCACCTCACCTCTGAGTCGGAATGTTGCCTCAGAGACTTGGCACATAATCCAGGCTGACACTCCCAGTGTAGTGCTGAGGGAGTGCCGCACTGTCAGAGTTGCCGTCTTTCAGATGAGACGTTAAACCGAGGCCCCGTCCGCGCTCTCGGAAAGAACAACTTGCATTTATATACCGCCTTTTAGAACCTCGGGGCGTCCCAAAGTGCTTCACAACCAGTGACACACGTTTTGAAGTGTAGTCACTGTTGTAATTGTAGGGACTGCATTATTTTTTTTTAAACAGTCTTTCAGATGAAACGTTAAACCCATTAAACACCGGCTGCCCATTCAGGTGGATGTAAAAGATTCCGTGGCACTATTCGAAGAAGAGCAGGGGAGATCTCCCCAGTGCCATTATTTATCTCTCAACTAACATCACTAAAAACCGATTCCCTGCTCATTATCTCATTGCTGTTTGTGGGACCTTGCTGTGTGCAAATTGCTTGCCACATTACAACAGTGAGTGCATTCTTCATTGCCTGCAAAGCGGCTTGGGATGTTCTGAGCTCCTTTGGGTTCCTGTTCCTGATTACGATGCAGCTCTTTGGACGTTGGGTCGGAGCAGAATTGGGGCTGTCTGTCATCACCGCTATCGCCCAGAGGCACCTCTTAGTGGGGAGCTGCGGGTGACCAGCGCCTGTGCATCTGTATCCATTCTAAAAATCAACAATATCTAACTGAGGTGAAATGGGGAGGAAGAGGAAAGAAAGCTGACACAGAAAATGAACTTGCATTTATTATACAGTTACCCCTTTCATGACCTCAGGATTTTCCAAAGCTCCAAGTACTTTTTGGAAGTGTTGTAATGATGGAAACGCAACAGCCAATTTATGCAGAGCAAGATCCCTCAAGCAGCAATGAGAAATTAAGGGATGTTGGTTGATGGGAAAAATAGTGGCCAGGACACTGGGGACAACACCGCCACTCTTCTTCAAAACAGTGCCATGGGATCTTTTACGTCCACCTGAGAGAGCAGACAGGCCCTCGGTTTAAGGTCTCGTCCCAAAGACGGCACCTCCGACAGTGCAGCACTCGCTCAGTACTTCACTGGAGCGTCTGCTCAAGTCTCTGGAGTGGGACTCGAGGTGAGAGTGTTATCCACTGAGCCGAGGCCGACACTGTATGTAACAAAAAAAGGAGTATGAAGTAAAGTTAAAACTTCAATTCAGCCCCGTGCTGCGTATTCGCAAGCGGTCCCAGGCAGTGAATCTTGATTGATGTACATCTTGCTCCGAGTGTATGATACACTGCATCTCTGTATGTGGTTCTGGTTAGTGGAGAAGCGATGTTCGTCTTCAGTGTGGTGTTGCATTAAGATCTAATCTGGAATACACTTTTTGAGAATATTATTCTCACAGGCCCAGCTTTGACAGGTGGCTGGGTCGAGTGTTTTTTTTCCCCCTCGATTTTCACCACACAGCTCATCCTTAATGAATCTCATTCATTAAACATTGCTGAATTACTGTGATTTAATGAGGGGAAGGTGAATGAAAGACCATATTGTGAGCCCTTGCTTTCTGAGATAGCAGTTTGGTCAAATACGGCTCTGTACATCAGGCTGGTGTGGTGGAAATCCCACAGTGGCTTCTTCAGCACTAAATTAATGCCCACAATGACCTGAGACCATAATTTAACAAAGTGTACCTCGCTAATCTTATCAATGTGCAAAGTTAATATTTTTAATGTTAGCCGTGGCTCGCCTCTGAGTCAGAAGGTCGTGGGTTCAAGTTCCACTCCAGAGACTTGAGCACAAAACTCTAGGCTGACACTCCAGTGCAGTGCTGAGAGAGTGCTGCACTGTTGGAGGTGCCGTCCTTCGGATGAGACGTTAAACTGAAGTCCTGTCTGCTCTCTCAGGTGGATGCAAACGACCCCATGGCACTAGTTTTAAAAAGAGCAGGGGAGTTATCAACCTCACTAAAACCGATTATTAGGCCATTATCACATTGCTGTTTGTGAGAACTTGCTGTGCGCAAACTGGCTGCCTCATTTCCCACATTACAACAGTGACTACACTTTAAAAGTACTTCATTGGTTGTAAAGTGCTTTGGGACTTCTGGTGGTCGTGAAAGGCGCTATATAACTGTGAAGAGTAGAGTAGATGGAACGGAGTTTTATAAACTGGAATCGAATTGAGGGGTTCGGAGAGTTTATATATAGAATAATGGATACCTGGGTTACAGGCTAGAGTCTAATCGAGGGGTTCAGATGACTTACATATAGAATAATGGATACCCAGGAGTGAGTTACAGGCTGGAATCTAATCGAGGGGTTCGGGTGGTTTATTATATAGAATAATGGATACCCGGGGGGGTGAGTTACAGGCTGGAATCTAATCGAGGGGTTCGGGTGGTTTATATATAGAATAATGGATACCTGGGTTACAGGCTGGAATCTAATCGAGGGGTTCGGGTGGTTTATTATATAGAATAATGGATACCCGGGGGGGGTGAGTTACAGGCTGGAATCTAATCGAGGGGTTCGGGTGGTTTATATATAGAATAATGGATACCCGGGGGGGGTGAGTTACAGGCTGGAATCTAATCGAGGGGTTCGGGTGGTTTATTATATAGAATAATGGATACCCGGGGGTGAGTTACAGGCTGGAATCTAATCGAGGGGTTCGGGTGGTTTATATATAGAATAATGGATACCCGGGGGGTGAGTTACAGGCTGGAATCTAATCGAGGGGTTCGGGTGGTTTATTATATAGAATAATGGATACCCGGGGGTGAGTTACAGGCTGGAATCTAATTGAGGGGTTCAGGTGGTTTAAATATAGAATAATAGATACCTGGGAGTGAGTTACAGGCTGGAAGCTAATCGAGGGGTTTGGTTGGTTTATATGCCGAATAATTCTATGCTGTATACTACTATATTGAATGATGGATACTTGGCTAGAATCATATTGAAGTTGGGAGGGTGAATGACACCTAAACGAACTTGTGCTTGGTTGAGCGACAGTAATATAGCTGAATAAATGATAGTGGCTAGGACTAAAACTAGATTGGGAAGCGTTAAATGCCTGCAATTATACCAATGGACACTTTCTATAAAGCTGTCAGATTACTGAGTTCCAAATATACCCCACAGTCTGGTCTAGGAACAACATATATTTTATTCCAGCTTGATATGTGGAATGCCAATGGTTGCGTCTTCACCTCACTTCCCGTCCCTGACAATGCTAAACTCTCTAGTTTCTCTCCCATCATCCTCATGCCCTCGCCAACCTCATCACATCCATGAGATCCGCCTTCTGCTGCTGCCATTGTAAATGGTTCCCTCTCCTTGGCCACTGCCCCCCTCCCATTCACATACCCCCTCCTCAAAAAGCGTACACCCACAAGCCCTCTGTCCTTGCAAACTACTGCCCGCCCCCCCGCCCCCACTTCTGTCAAATCCCTTAATGTATTGCAATCTCCTAACTCTTTGGTCATTCTCCTGAAATTCCCTGTCAGAATTACGAAGGCAAATGGCTTATTGGCCAAACGGGTTGGAGTTCAAGAATAAGGAAGTCTTGCTACAATTGTACAGGGCTTTGGTGAGACCACGCCTGGAGTACTGTGCACAGTTTTGGTCTCCTTGTCTGAGGAAGGACATACTTGCCTTTGTGGCGGTGCAACGAAGGTTCACTAGATTGATCCCTGGGATGAGAGGGTTGTCCTATGAGGAGAGATTGAGTACATTGGGCCTATACTCTCTGGAGTTTAGAAGAATGAGAGGTGATCTCATTGAAACACACAATTGAGGGGAATTGACAAGGTAAATGCTGAGAGGTTGTTTCCCCCGGCTGGAGAGTCTAGAACTAGGGGTATAGTCCCAGGATAAGTATTCGGCCATTTAGGACCGAGATGAGGAGGAATTTCTTCACTCAGAGGGTTGTGAATCTTTGGAATTCTCTGCCTCACAGGGCTGTGGATGTTCAGTCATTGAATACATTCAAGGCTGAGATAGATAGATTTTTGGACTCTCGGGTAATCAAGGGATATGGGGATAGTGTGGAAGATGGAGTTGAGCTAGAAGATCAGCCATGACCTTGAATGGCAGAGCAGGCTCGAAGGGCCGTATGGCCTACTCCTGCTCCTAATTCTTATGAATCCCTGCAATAAGATCTTCCACAGTACCAAACCAGCATTAACCAAGTTCATGCATGATTCTCTGACAGTCACCACCGTGCATTATCCCTGCTCATTCTCGACACAGTTCACCACACTGTCCTTCAGCACCTTTCCTTCATTGTCCAGCTTGGTGGCACTTCCCTCGCTTGGTTCCACTCTTGCCCATCCGATCCTCGTCCGAGCATCTCCAGCAACGGCTCCTCGTCCCATAACTGCACCGTCACCTTGGGAGTCCACCAAGGATCCATCTTTAGACGACACCTCTCTTCCTTTTCTGCATGCTGCCCCTTGGCAACATCATCCACAGACACACTTGTGGGGCTAGAACTGAGGTCAGACTCCGAAGCAAGCGTGCCACCAGTGAGCCAAACTGAAAACACACACACAGACTGTAACGAACAGGAGCAATAGGAGGTGGGTGGGGTGGATTGACCCATCCACCTCCACGGAGGTGTGTGGGGGGCCTGACCCATCCACCTCCATGGCACGAACCTGGTATTGCAGTACTTCCAGGAACGGTGCAGTGGCTCTCGGCCTTTTGGCTAAGAGCATTGGCACAGAGTGATCCTTGATGTGTGCAAGGTAACCTCTGGCGTTTGTGATTTGACAAAGAATTGGAAAGATTGGCTACGAATTAAAAAAATTTTTTTTTTTTTTTTTAAAAACAGGAGCAATTGTAAAACTGAGAGGGCGGATGGGTGTAGGTTAACCCAGCTTTAATTATTGTGTTCGTCCCAAATTTAAAATGCTGAACTTTGAATTTGTAAAAACTGCACCTTGTGTAAACTCCTGAAGTGTGCGTCACTGTGTTTGCGCGCGTGATTGTGTTTGTGTGTATGCGTGTGATTGTCTATATGCGTGTGTGCGTGACTGTGTATGCGTCTGTGACTCTGTTGTGTGTGTGTGACTGCGCGTGCCCGCGTGTGTATGCGTGACTGTGTTGTATGTGATTGCGTGGCTGTGTTTGCGCATGCATGTATGCGTGACTGTATGCGTGTGTGTGTTTACTCGTGTGCACATGACTGTGTATGTGTGACTGTATTTACATGTGTGTGTGTCGGTAGCTCCAGTGAGGGGAGGGGGCTGAATGAATGACTGATAATACTGACCATTAGGGTCTATTGATTAGGAAGCGCCATTAGACAGATTTTTGAGCGATAAAGGGTTATGGGGAGCAGGCAGGGAAGTGGAGCTGAGTCCATGATCAGATCAGCCATGATCTTATTGAATGGAGAGCAGGCACGAGAGGCTGGGTGGCCTTCTCCTGCTCCTATTTCTTATGTTCTTATGAGAGGGAGAAAACCTTTATGCTTTAATTCAAAAGAAAGGGAGAAAAGTGCCGGGAATTCACAGCAGGTCTGATAGCATACACTGCCTCCATCGCTGACCTGGCCCTTTCCCATTACCTTACTGTTGGACCTGTTGTGCCTTTGCTACTTTTATTTCAGGTTTGCAGTGGGGGGGGTTTTTCTATCAGTTTTAATCTGGAACATTTCAGATTAGCTTCTGACTGACCCTGGAGACAGACCTGGAGTAACGTGGTGTAGTTTTGTTAACCGTTGATTTTAAAAGGAAGACTTAAGTCTTACCCAACGAAAAGTAGAAAGTTACATACAAAAATTGCAAAACAAACACACACATACTTCAGATTCGACGGGCCTTTGCACAGCTTTCAGTTTCAACCAAGGCATCCGTTCCCTCAGCAATAATTGCAACCAATGCAATAGGATCTTCAAGGAAGTGGGATTAAGTAAGGGGGTTGGAGCTGATAATCTGTGTGTGGATAAAAAAAAATGCAGACTGCATTAGCAATTCCACAGAGGTTCTTTTGTAAAGATCCAGCTATTGAGTGCTGTGAGGAGGGGGAAGGGGGGCCGGGCTCGGCCGGCCAGACAATGACCCTCTCGCCGACGGGAATCAATCAGCTTGGCTTTCGCTTCACTTCACGTGTTGGGGAAATCTCTCTGCGAGTCTATCGCCTAGCAACACATGGAGGGCGGGAGAGGGGAGGAGCATGAAAGGGAGGGGGTGGGGGGAGACCACTGCTGCCCTTTATATGTTTGTCTTAGTCTGAGACACGGGGGACCAAAGGGCAGGTGGACTTAAAGAGAAGATCGCAACTCATTCCTTAACTTGTGGTTCTTCTGTCTTTGGGGCTCAGGCTTCTCAAAAGTGTACCTGCGATAGGAGACTCGAGTGGGAAATACATGAGAGAGAGAGACTGCTTCTAAACGCAAGCTTATTGGGTTACAAGCCTTTCTTTAAAGAAAGCAAGCCTCTCTCTGCTTCTTCCCCTTCCTCTCCCCAAAAGGAAAACATCACATATCAAGTTAACGACTGCAAGCAACTGTTCGGGACAAAAAAAGGGACCTTGTGAGTCTGCGGAGGGCTTTGTAAAGTGACAGCGCGTTTCTGGCTAGCTCGCTGCTTCGCATCTTGCTATGCCGCCTTAAAGACTTGTGAAATAAATTTTAAAAAGAAATGGTGGTGTTTATAAACAGCAAGTTGGAATCCTTCATTCAGCTCTTCAAGAAAAAGGGTGAGTGTAGCAGACTCTCTCACTTTCCAAACTTTGCTGGGTGCAGGTGGCGTGCCACAGTGTGAAGAGGCTACCTCTGGTGCTGATCGACTTTCTGCGGTTGCCCAGGGCCACTGCTGAAATCTCCTTCATTGTTACACCACTCGGAAACTGAGGAGAAGGGCGACAGGGCACCACCGAGGTTGGAGAGGGTTTTTATATGTATGAAAGCCTGTAAACTGCGAGGGGAGGGGAAGAGCGAGGGGAGTGGAGGACGAGGGGTGGGCAAGAGCGAGGGGAGGACACGGGCGAGGGGTTGGAGGGCGAGGGAAGAGAAGGGCGAGGGTGTTCAACCATTGTTGGCAGCACTCTATATAGTATAATCACTTCAGGGCAATGAGGGATGGTCAATAAATGCTGGCTTTGCTCACAACGGCCAAATCCTGACAAGGAATTAACAGTGATACCTGGAATTGTAGGCTGCTGGGCTATAACCCGAGGTTTAACCGGAGTGTCCATAGTAAGCCCAACAGCTCATGCTGGATGCAAAATCTGCGTTTAAAAAAAGCCTTGCATGTTGGAGCTCAGTCTGGATTTCAGTGTGATGGGGATGGAGAAAGATTGTGCAGGACAGTGTTTTTGGAATGTACTCGAGTGCTTGCTTCTACAGCAATAGCAACTTGCATGGAGGGGTCAAGAATGAGGGGCCAGACATACAAAACTAAATGCAAATGATTTGGGTCAGAGGGCAGGAAGAGCTTCTATCACAGAGAGTTGTGAGGCTGTGGAATTCACTTCTAGTGCTGCTGGTTGAGGCAGAAACTGTGCCACCATTGAAGAGTAGATTGGATAGATGGAGGAAGGAAACAGGGTTGAAAGGCTATGGGATCAGGGTGGGTATATGTCATTGGAACTATTTGCTCATGTGGCGGGTAAATGCTGACATGTACTGGATGGGCCGAATGGCCTGTTTCTCTGTTGGTTGTAATTTCTATGTGTAGCAGTCCCCACATGCAGAAAGATGTCTCTAGAGAATCATAGAGCACAGAAGGAGGCCATTCGGCCCATCGTGTCTGTCGTCATCATAGGCAGTCCCTCGACTCGAGGATGACTTGCTTCCATGTCAAAAAGTTCACAGGTGTTTCAATGAAGGTCCTAATAATCCAGGTCCTGAACTACATCCTGAAGGGTGGAAGATGCCTGTGCGTGGATTTTTTTAACATGTGGTGGCCGTTGCACAGAGCTAGGTCTTGGTCCAGTGGCAAGGATTACCCAAGACGACTGGAGACCAGCTCTGCTGTACGGACCTAGCGCACACCTAGCGAGTTCGGGGCCCAGAAAAGGCCTGTACCGGCTCTATGAAAGAGCTTTCCAATTAGCCCCACTCCCCATAGCCCTGAAATTTTTTTCCTTTTCTAGTATGTATCCAATTCCCTTTTGAAAGTTACAATTGAATCTGCTTCCACCACCTTTTCAGGCAGCGCATTCCCGATCTTAATAATTTGCTGCGTAAAATAAATTCTCCTCATCTCTCCCAGAGTGTCTCGGAGAGCTTTGCAATGAGGAGAAAGGGGCAGACTTCGGACGCAGGCTCCTGGAGGCGATGCGTTGGGATACCAGACCCTGAGAGGTGTGCTGTGACTGGGCGGGAGCTGCCCCTTTCAGGGATTGCACTTGAAAGGCAGTTGCCAGTTTTTGAACTTTTGCAGTGGAGTTGTGCTGGATTTTGTTCACCCAGATTCAAAGGTTTGACTCGTACAGGACGCAGCCAGTTTGGAGTTTGCAACCTGCTAGGTGTGGTGGAAGGGGATTGCCAGCAGTAACTGGACAGTTAATGGAGCCGGCAGAGGTCCCATAATCTAACGGTGCTCAGTTCCTTCGTGGTGCCCCACTGTCTCATTAAAAAACATTTGAACCCTTTTTAATTTATCTTTTAGCTTTTGCTGTGTATATGATACTGCCGGGATTGATGGCCCCACCGGGGATGCAAGCAACTGTGAGAGATCTTGTGCTACCTTCCCTTTAACTGTTTAGTGCTGTACCCATGAATTGCAATCTTATTCATCAATATAGAAAGACTTGCATTTCCATGGCGCCTTTTACGACCACAAAGTGATTTGCAGTCAATAAAATAATTTTTGAAGTGTAGTCACTGTGGTAATGCAGGAAACACGGCAGCCAATTTGTGCACAGTAAGCTTCCACAAACCGCATTGCGATAATGACCTGATAATCTGCTTTTGTTCTATTGATTGAAGGGTAAATATTGGCCAGGACACCGGGGATAACTCCCCTGCTCTTTGAAATAGTGCCATGGGTTCTTTTACATCCACCTGAGAGGGCAGACGGGGCCTCGGTTTAACGGCTCAGCCGAAAGACGACACCTCCGACAGTGCAGCACTCCCTCAGCACCGCACTGGAGTGTCAGGCTAGATTTTTGTGAGTGGGACTTGAACCTACAACCTTCTGAGGGAGGCAGGAGTGCTACTCACTGAGCCATGGCTGACAGTGCTCAGTATAAAACTCAGTACGCTATATACTGCATCTCAGTATAAAGTGCAGTACACACTAAGGACAGCATCTCACCCTGGTTTATCCAGAGCAGTATATACTGTCAGGAATGTATCTCACACCCTAGTTTATACAGGGCAGTATATACTGTAAGAAATGTGTATCTCCCTGGTTTATACAGGGCAGTATATACTGTCATCATCATAGGCAGTCCCTCGAATCGAGGATGACTTGCTTCCATGTCAAAAAGTTCACAGGTGTTTCAATGAAGGACCTAATATTCCAGATCCAAAACTAAATCTTGAAGGGTGGAAGATGCCTGTGCGTGGATTTTTTTAACGTGTGGTGGCCGTTGCTCACCAGCCACCGCAAGGGCTTCACAGAGCTAGGTCTTGGTCCAGTGGCAAGGATTAACCAAGACGACTGGAGACCTGCTCTGCTGCACAGACCGAATGCGTACACATATCGCAGTGTGGGCTGGCCCGATATACTTCAAGTATATACTATAAGGAATGTATCTCACACCCTGGTTTAAACAGGGCAGTATATACTGTAAGGACAGTATATACAGCCCTGGTTTAAACAGCACCAAGGCTTCCTAGAATTGAATGATATCAGATGCTTTCTACATATAGGCGAACACATTTGAGGGGTAAATCAGTGACACTACACTGCAGGAATGGATCTCTCATAGTTATTTTCCTGTACTCCCAACAATGTTCCCCACCCTCGCATGTCTTGCAAGCCCAGCTGTCATGACACATTCTGGGGGAGTTGTGAGCTCCAATCTTCCACAGTTGATCTCCCCAAGGCTCAATCGGCCCTGAAGGGTATTCTAGCTATGCAATCAGCCCAGTTCAGTATATCTGCAGCATGCGTGATATGGCAGCATAATTCCTCTCCTCCTCCTTCCTCCTCTTTGTATCCTGGACGTGCTGACTCCTTGCTGGGGTATGATTCCTAAGGACAATCAGTCTCTACTTGATTCAGGATGACACAACAATTCTCTCTTGTGACCTTAAAGGAGTGCGTAAACTTCCACACAGTAGCAACTGGAGTGCTACATTACAGGGTATGATGCTTTATAGGGTATAATTCTTTATAAAACCGCTTGGCTTCGAACCTACGCTGAGCAATATTTAAATTGTAAGTGGTTTCCTAAATTTCCTCCTTAAGATGCTCCTTAAAACCTATCTCTTTGACCTGTCCTAATGTCTCCTCAAAAGCAAAGATGCTGCAAATGCTGGCACTTTGTGATTAAAAACAGAAAATGCTGAAACACTCAGCAGGTCAGGCAGCATCTGTGCAGAAAGAAAGAGTTACCGTTTCAGGTCGGCGACCTTTCGTACGATAATGACCTCGATAACCTGTTTTAGTGATGTTGGGTGAGGGATAAATATTGGCCAGGACACTGGAGATAACTCCCCTGTTCTTCTTTGAAATAGTGCCGTGGGATCTTTTATGTCCACCTGGGAGAGCAGACAGGGCCTCGGTTTAACATCTCATCTGAAAGATGGCCCCTCCGAAAGTGCAGCACTCCCTCAGTCCTGCATTGGAGTGTCAGTTTAGCTTATGTGCTCAAGTCCCTGGAGAGGGGCTTGAACCCACAACCTTCTGACTCAGGGGCGAGAATGAGCCACAACCCACACCTAGTTCGGGGGCCAGAATCCCGCCGTTCATGTTGTTGGATCCGTTTTCCGGAACCTAGCAGGTGATACTGGGCCCTCCGAGTCTGCCGCTGGGCTAAGGGAGCCGGGATGAGCAGCTTTAATGCTCGAAGGCTCCAGGAATCTGCTGTATAAACATAAGAAATAGCAGCAGGAGTAGGCCATTTGGCCCTTTACGCCTGCTCCGCCATTTAATACGATCATGGCTGATCTGATCATGGACTCAGCTCCACTTCCCTGCCCGCTCCCCATAAGCCGTTATTCCCTCATCACTCAAAAATCTGTCTATCTCTGCATTAACTATATACAATGACCCAGCCTCCCAACCCCAACCTAAACGTGTTTGCCATGCAGGGTTGGTTTGCTCAGCTGGGAGAGGGTTACAAAGCTCTGGTGGGAAGACTCTTCCGTGAGGAGGGTGAGATGAGATGGTCTCCGGGGCAGCGATACTTTAGGGGAAAAAATACCTAACACAAACGATGGGCTGACGCCAGAACAAAAGGGAGGGCAAAGATTGCAGTGATCATTATAACAGCAGTGCTGGGTTTGTGTCAACTGGACTGAGGCTGTGTGTGTTCAGGTGCTGCTTGCTTAGTGCCTGGTTTACGAGTTCTTTCACACTGGCTTTAACATCAGAAACTCACTCTTTCAATATTTGCCACTTTTAACATGACTGCAGCACCCGTGTCCAACGCACAGATCTTGCGGTCCATGACACTGCAGGTAAGCTTCCCAACCTCTGCTCAGCTCATGGCTAGTGGGTCAGCGACCCTCCAGGATTGTCCTGACATCTCCAGGAATTAAAGATTAATCCCCTGGATCACCGCTGGGAGGAACATCCTGGAGACAAATCATAGGGGCGTTAGAAAAAAACATTTCTTTTTTCATTTTCTTTGAATATGTTGCCATGAATCCATGGCCTCGCCCCTCCCTATCTCTGTAATCGCCTCCAGCCCCACAACCCTGAGATGTCTGCGCTCCTCTAATTCTGCCCTCTTGAGCATCCCTGATTATAATCGCTCAACCATCGGTGGCCGTGCCTTCTGTTGCCTCGGCCCCAAGCTCTGGAACTCTCTGCCTAAACCTCTCCGCCTCTCTACCTCTCTTTCCTCCTTAAAACCTACCTCTTTGACCAAGCTTTTGGTCACCTGCGCTAATTTCTACTTATGCGGCTCAGTGTCAAATTTCTATCACATAATACTCCTGTGAAGCGCCTTGGGGCGTTTCACTACATTAAAGGCGCTATATAATTGCAAGTTGTTGTTGTTTACTGGTTATATAAATAGTGGAGATAGGGGAGAAAGGCCACTTGGAATGGCGGGAAGACATGTGATGGAACCTTCATGGTTACATTCAACTAGAGGTGCCAACCCTGCCAATTGCCGAGGGCCACCATTTTATTCCAGGGCCTACGCATCTACGGTCAGAGTTCCAACATCAGTCACAATATTATTAATGCAGTGCACGTCTCCTCTTGTTGCATTGTTTACAAATTATGATGCTTGTGCACAGGTGCCATTTCCTAGTAGACATAAGAACATAAGAAATAGGAGCAGGAGTAGGTCAGGCAGCCCTTCGAGCCCACTCTGCTTTCCCGCACTATCCCACTATTTCGATTCCCTTGGTATACAAAAACCTATCTATCTCAGCCTTGAATGTAATCAACAACTGAGCCTCCACAACCCTCTGGGATAGAGAATTCTAAAGATTCACCACCCACTGAGTGAAGAAATTCCTCCTCCTCTCAGTCCTAAATGGCCGACCCCTTATCCTGAGATTGTGACCCCCTGGTTCTCGACTCTCCAGCCAGGTGGAAACATCCTCCCTGCATCTACCCTGTCACGCCCCTTAAGAAGTTTAGATGTTTTAATGAGATCATCTCTAATTCTTCTAAACTCTAGAGAATATAGGCTTTACAAAAGCTGCCCTTAGTTAACGATGTCTCCACAAGATCCTGCGAATCCCCTGGGAGGACAGATGCACCAACATTAGCGACCTCGCCCAGGCCAACATCCCCAACATCCCCACTGACCACACTTCATCAGCTCCGTTGGGCAGGCCACATTGTCCACATGCCAGACACAAGACTCCCAAAGCAAGCGCTGGACTCCTCTGAACTCCTTCATGGCAAACGAGCCAAAGGTAGGCAGGGGAAACGCTACAAGGACACCCTCAAAGCCTCCCTGATAAAGTGCAACATCCCCACTGACACCTGGGAGTCCCTGGCCAAAGACCGCCCTAAGTGGAGGAAGTGCATCCGGGAGGGCGCTGAGCAACTCGAATCTCATCACCGAGAGCATGCAGAAAACAAACGCAGGCAGCGGAAAGAGCGTGCGGCAAACTGTCCCACCCACCCTTTCCTTCAACCATTGTCTGTCTCACCTGTGACAGGGACTGTGGTTCTCGAATTGGACTGTCCAGCACCCCCTAAGAACTTATTTTTTAGAGTGGAAGCAAGTCTTCCTCGATTCCGAGGGACTGCCTATGATGATGATGATGATTAATTAACGTGATGGCGGAACTGGGTTGCCAGCGACAGTGCCTGGAAGATTAACCTTCCGTTCCTGGAGACCCCAAGCCAATCGGGCTGGTTTGGCAAACCCTAGTTCCCCCACGTGCCAAGTTATTGATCTCTCCGCCAAGCTAGAGGCTTCTGTGCAGGGTGAAAGGAAGCAAAATAGCTGGGAGAGATGTCCAAGAGGCTCGCACAGAGCCACAGGGCAGCAAATGTGAGCTCCCATTGCCAGTGCCGATCCTTGCTAGCTCTGGCTTGGGGGTCAAAGATAGGATTTGTAACACTGCTGCCTTAATTCAGCGACCATGCTCACAATCGGTCATGTTCCACAGTATTGGCCGTGGAGCCCTTGCGACTGCAAGCCATTCTGTCGTGGTCCCACGGGGAAGGGGAGGGAAATGGCAACAACAACAACTTGTATCTATATAGCACCTTTAACATAGTGAAATGTCCCAAGGCGCTTCACAGGAGTATTACGAGATTTAAAAAATTGACACCGAGCTGCATAACTGGAAATTATCGCAGGTGACCAAAAGCTCGGTCAAAGAGGTAGGTTTTAAGGAGTGTCTTGAAGGAAGATAGAGAGGTGGAGCGGTTTAGGCAGGGAGTTCCAGAACTTGGGGCCCAGGCAACAAAAGGCACGGCCACCACTGGTTGAGCGATTATAATCAGGGATACTCGAGGGCAGAATTAGAGGAGCGCAGACATCTCGAGGGGTTTGTGGGGCTGTAGTAGTTTACTGAGATAGGGAGGAGCGAGGCCACGGAGGGATTTGTAAACAAGGATGAGAATTTTGAAATCGAAGCTTGCTTAACCGGAAGCCAATGTAGGCCAGCGAGTACAGGGGTGATGGGTGAGCGGGACTTGGTGCGAGTTAGGACACGGGCAGACGAGTTTTGAATCACCTCAGGTTTACGTAGGGTAGAACGTGGGAGGACTCAAACTAAGACCCGCATGAGCTCTCCCCCTCTTCTCTCTCTCTCGCGCGCCCCCCCCCCCCCCTGCTCTCTCTCTTTCTCACCCTCACTCTCTTCCCCGCCCCCCCCCCCCCCCCCCAGCCGTTACCTTTTCCTTCCTAAGATACTGGAATTTCTGGGAACACTGGCCGTAAATTCCAAGTTCTTCCCGCCTGTCTCTTTTGTCCCACTGATGGAACCAAAGAACAAAATTGTGCCAAAGGCTCTCAAAGGTGCTTTTGTTCCGCATTGAGGCCACCCTGAATGGACTGAACTCCACCCAAGGCAATTCACCTTAGCTCGGGCATAGGTGGGACATTTGATACGGCAGTAATTAGGCTTTCTGATGTCTGGGATTTCCTGCCACTCAGTTGCCGTATGTTGTGTGTCTGATGCATTTTCAATGTGGATCGTGCGGGTAAAACACCAGCCTAGGGAATTGATCACAATTAGTCTGCTCTTAGCCCTTCTTTATTTGCTTGTTCTGCTAATATTGTGACACAGGAGAAAAAAAAGACTTGCATTTATATAGCGCCTTTCACGACCACCGGATGTCCCAAAAGTGCTTTATAGCCAATAAAGTACTTTTGCAGTGTAGTCACTGTTGTAATGTAAAAAACATGGCAGCTAATTTGCGCACAGCAAGCTCCCACAAACAGCAATGTGATAATGACCTGTTTTTGTGATATTGATTGAGGGATAAATGCCTAAGAAATATTGGCCAGGACATGGGAGATAACTCCTCTGCTCTTCTTCAAAATAGTGCCATGAGATCTTTTATGTCCGCCTGAGAGGGTAGACGGGGCCTCAGTTTAACGTCTCATCCCAAAAACGGCACCTCTGACAGTGCAGCACTCCCTCAGCACTGCACTAGAGTGTCAGCCGAGATTTCTGTGCTCAAGTGTCTGGAATGGGACTTGAACCCACAACCTTCTAACTCAGAGGCGAGAGTGCTGCCCACTGAGCCACGGCTGACACTCTTTAGAATTGGACTTGTAACAAATCTCCGGATGTTGTAATGGGAGGATGGTTGGGTTGTGTTGGTTAGATGGGGAAAGAGCAGGGGAATTAATTGGATAGCTTTTTTCACAGGCACGATGGGCCGAATGGCCTCCTCCTGCCCTGTGGGATTCTAAGTACTTGTCACTCATTCCAATGTTCCCTCTTTCTTTTCTAGCTGTCTCTAACCTAGACGAAGAGAGCAAATGGACGGTCCACTATAAAGCATCGTGGCACCAGCAGGAGAACGTTTTCCTCCCATCGAGTCGTACGCCCTGCGTGGAGGATCTGCACCGGCAAGCCAAGGTTAACCTGAAAACCGTACTGCGAGGTAAGGACATTCTCCTCTCTTTTTCCCCCCCCCCCCCCTTAACCCAACCTCCGTTCCGCCGTACCACCCCCCCCTTCCTCATCCCTACAACCCAGCTCCGTGCCCCTCCTCCCCACCAAACCCCCCTCCCCCCATTCCTCATCCCTACAACCCAGCTCCGTAACCCCCCCCTTCCTCATCCCTATAACCCAGCTCCGAACCCCTCCACCCCACCACACCGCCCCCCCCCCCCTCCTCATCCCTATAACCCAGCTCCGTACCCCTCCTTCCCCCCACCCCCCCTCATCCCAAAAACCCAGCTCTGGACCCCTCCTTCCCCCTCCATCCCTATAACCCAGCTCCGAACCCCTCCACCCCACCACACCCCCCCCCCCCTCCTCATCCCTATAACCCAGCTCCGTACCCCTCCTTCCCCCCCCCCCCCTCATCCTATAACCCAGCTCTGGACCCCTCCTTCCCCCCCCCCCCCCATCCCTATAACCCAGCTCCGAACCCCTCCTCCCCCCCCCCCCTCCTCATCCGTATAATCCAGCTCCGTACCCCCCCCCCCCCCCCAAATTTGGGGCATTTCCTGTTTTTATGGCTCAGACTTTCAAAATCATTTTGAAAAGTCCAAAACCCTTCCACAGAAACATTAAGACATTGAAGAGATAATTGTACACCAGTGGAGTGAAACGGGCTCACAGCGAATCAGCAGCCTCGTTAGCACAGCGCCCCATTTTCTATTGGAAATCTAAATCGAGTGCGGTGTAAAACAGGGCTGCCGATTCGCTGTGAGTTCGTTCCATTCTACCAGTGTGGACCAACCACATCTCAAACAGCCGTGGGAAGGCTAGGCCAGGGCCTGTTTTAATTGGACCAATAGGGTAGCCCCAGTGTCACCTGACTGAAGTCAGCACCACCAGTTCCCCCATTTAAAGGGCACCTAATGGAGATTGTTAAGATTCTGAAAGGGTTCGATAGGGTAGATGTAGAGAAGATGTTTCCAGTTGCAGGCGAGACCAAAACTATGAGCCTTAAATATAAGATAGTCACTAATAAATCCAATAGGGAATTCAGGAGAAACATCTTTATCCAGAGAGTGGTGAGAATGTGGAACTCCCCAGCACAAGGAGTGGTTGAGGAGAATAGCTTAGATGCGTGAAGTGGAGATTAAAATAATTAACCTCGACACAGTCTATTAGGAATCAAAAACAATCAGGTTTATTTTACTTGCAAGGGAGAAACATGCCTGCAAGCCAGCCCCTGTTGAACTCTCCACACTCGTTCTCCCCGAACAAAGAACACACAGGGTTTTTATACAGCTACTCGGCCTATAATGGCCGGACATTCAATACATGAGACATACATTGATTTGAATGGGCACAGCCCCTTGTCACTCAAGGCAAAGATGATTTCTATCCCGCCTATTCCTGGTACCTTTCCCCCACTGTGTCTCTTGGGTGTTTATCCAACTTTGGAATGTTATCTCTTGTGTTAGGACATTCAGGCCTTGAGACATTCAATACAGATGTACAGTTCTCAACCTAATTCTTGTTTCTACATGTTCATTTGTAAGTGCTGTTTCTGATTTTACTTGCACGTACACACTTTAACCCTTTATTCCATGTCTGATATGTCCAGTGTGACCTATTGTCCCACTTCAATGCATCTATGGGGAAGCTAGATAAGTGCATGAAAGAAATAGATTTGTTGGTCGGGCGAGATTTGCTGGTCGGGCGAGATATGCTGGCGAGATGAAGTAGGGTGGGAGGAGGCTTGTGTGGAGTATAAACACGGGCATAGACCTGTTGGGCCGAATGGCCTGTTTCTGTGCTTTAAATATTTTGTTTAAAATAAAACAACAAAGTTCCATTCTGACAAAGCCAAAAGACACCCGAGAGAAAGAGAACAATATCACAATGTTGTTGCGTGTGTCGATCAGACACTCTATTCCCTGCGGAGCCCAGAAGGTCGTCTGAAACTGGGAGAGATGGAAAACCTGAGGGCCAGGTGTGGAGTGAAAACTGTTTTGAAAATGAAGATTAGCTAAAGTCTGACAGTACTGTTGGTTTTGGTTGCTGTGGTTTTAAGTGTGTGTAACCCTACCCGGGAACAGTTGGCAAGCAGGCCCTACCTTCACTGTTAACTTTAGCAACACCTGGAATCCTGCAGGGACATTATCCGTGGGTGACACAGCAGCAGGGTGGGAGGGCTTGGGAACAATCTGCGTGGCTGAGCAAATTGCCCAGGGAACGGGGCAGAGAACCGAATCAGAACATATAAGGACATAAGAAATAGGAGCCGGAGTAGGCCATTCGGTCCCTCGAGCCTGCTCCGCCATTCAGTAAGATCATGGCTGATCTTCTTTCTACCTCAACTCTACTTTCCCGTCCAATCCCTTGATTCTCTCAGTGTCCAAAAATCTTTATCGATCTCAGCCTTGAATGTACTCGACGACTGAGCCCCCACAGAAGTAACTCCTAACCTCGTGCCAGGCTGGAATTTCCGCTCTTAGCTGCACCACAGTGCCGAAGGCTTTGACAGCTTTTATGATCCCGCCTGTGCGGTGATTCTGCACCGTAACTGCTGGCGGGCTGTTCACCGTGGAGTGGATAAAAGCCTATCCTCACCTAACTGCTGCGTGGGGCTCTTCCCAGGAGGCGGAGGGATGAGGGCGGGTGGAGGGTTCCTTGAATAACGATCAGGAGCAGGAACGCCGGCCGATTTAACTGACTCCCGTAGCATTGACACCAGTGGCCGGACCCATAGGTTTTCTGTGGTTACTGACAGTATGCCAGTAGTCAAGCACAGAGTATGCCAGTGGTGCTGATGTGCCGGAGGCTGTGGGCATTCGGCAGTGGACCTCAAATGCAGCCACTTTTAATTAACCGTCGGAATTCAGTGCGTCGGCTCCTGACGTCACGAAGGTTACAACACGGGGGCAGCTCATGTCACATTCCCTGGCCCCCAGCTGCCTAAAGATGTGCACTGTTTCAGCACCGTGCTTTCTATGCACAATCTCCGGTGCCTTTATACCAGTGGGAAAAAAGAACGGAAGACTTGCCTTTCTGCAGCAGCTTTCCCGATCTCAGGACGTCCCGAAACACTTTACAGCCAATGAAGTACTTTTTTTGGAGTGTAGTCAGTGTTGTAAAATGCAGCAAATGTGGCAGCCAATTTGCGCACAGCAAGCTCCCACAAACAGCAATGTGATGATGGCTAGTTAATCTTTTTTTTTTGTGATGTTGAGGGATAAATATTGGCTGGGACACCGGGATAACTCCCCTGCTCCTTTTACATCCACCTGAGAGGGAAGACGACGCCTCGGTTTAACGTCTCGTCTGAAAGAGACGGCACCTCCGACAGTGCAGTTCCCCGACAGTACTGCACTGGAGCAGCAGCTCAAGTCTCTGGGACTTGAACCCACAAACTTCTGACTCCGAGGCGAGAGAGTGCTACCCACTGAGCCGCAGCTGACATTCGGACTGCAGAGCCAGTTTCCTTGGTTACACTTTGCTCTGGTTGTGCACAGGGACCCGCAGAGAGCAAACATTCAGTACCTCCTCCTCACCCTTTCTACTAAACCAGCAGAACCACCAGTTAGACTGTAGCCAGAGTCTTGGGAATGCGACCAAAGTTCGTCACTCAAGAACAGCAAGTTGCATTTATGTAGCGCCTTGAGAATAGCAAAAGGTCCCAGGTTGCTTCACAGGAGTGTTCTCAGTTGAAAATTGACACTGAGCCACATTAGGACAGATGAGGAGTTAGGTTTAAAGCGGCTCATTAAAGGCGGAGAGAGAGGCGCAGAGGTTTAGAGCATTCCAGAGCTTGGGGCCTAGATGGCTGAAGGCACGGTCGCCAGTGATGGGGCGAAGGGAGTGGGGATCCGCAAGAGGCCAGAGTTGGAGGAGTGCGGAGATCCTGAAGGGTTGTAGGACTGGAGGAGGTTACAGAGATAGGGAGGGGAGAGGCCACGGAGCGATTTAAACATGAGGATGAGAACTCTTCCGCTTTTAACCGTGGATGCTGCAGCTAGTCTCCGTGTGGGCTGCCTGCAAAGCCATTGTCGATTTGTAACGCACGTGCCAATTGGCCAGGATGGGTCAGCACGCAGGGGCGGAGTGTGGGCTATGCGACTGCAACCAGGACTTGGGGCTTGTTTACAATACAGAGTGCGGAGGGCAATGTGCATCTGTAGTCGGCTGGACTTGTTAGTACCAAGATAAAGTGCCTTGTTACAGCAAGGTGGTTGCGTTTGTCAATCGATAGGACTGGCCCACCGTAACAGTAAAGGAGGCAGTACATCAGTGTGAGGTACTTGAGGCCCATCATTACTGAACTGAAACTGTACGCCCTGTCAATCTTCGAGTAACAGAAGACTGAAGACCTTTTGAAGTAAGGTGGGAGCTCTCGATTCGCTGCAAGAACCATTCGGTCGTTGAGTTCCTTATTTCCTGCTTCAGGAAACTCCCTCGGTTTAATGGTTTTACAGAGCAGGTTAGCTGAAGTAACAAAGGGAGAGTGCAGGGGGTGGTTGGCGGGGGACATTCCTCAGTGACGGGGGGTGTGGGGTGGGGGGGGTGGGTGAAAGAGTGTGAGAATAAACCAGCCCGTTCCTATGCTAATTGCCTGATCACTTGAATTGGTAGTCAGTGCTGTAGTTGAATGGCTAGAGGCTGGGGGACCTCTCTCGCTCGACCCACCGAGGGCACAATGCGTTCATATTAGCTCCTTTGTCGCTATCCTGTTGTTCTGTAATCCTGGGTTTAGTATTCGAGTGCACGTGGCTGGTTTGATTGAGCAGGCCCTGTCTCTATACAGCTGTGTCCCATCAGAGCATCTCCAATTACTCATTTACCCCACCCTTCGTTTTTTCCCTCTGATTTTTCCGTTCTTACTCCTCCGTTCCTCAAAATGGCGATTCGTGCCGTGTGTGGTTCCTTTTGTGTCATTAAGGGCCGATCTGATCGAAGTTTTCAGGATATTGAGAGGAACAGATAGGGTAGTTCGAGAAAAACTAGTTCCGCTAGTTGGGGATCGTCGGACTCGGGGGCATAGTCTGAAAATTAGAGCCAGACCTTTCAGGAATGAAATTAGGAAACACTTCCACACATAAAGGGTGGTAGAACTTTGGAACGCTCTTTCGCAAATGGCAATTGATGCAAGATCAATTGTTAATTTTAAATCGGAGACTGATGGCTTTTTATTAACCAAAGGATTAAGAGATATGGACCAAAGGTGGATATATGGAGTTAGGTCGCGGATCAGCCCTGATCTCATTGAATGATGGAACAGGCTCGAGGGGATGAATGGCCTACTCCTGTTCCTATGTTAGCCTGTCCCTCCCCCAGTACAGTCAGCAGGCCACTCTACTAGGGGAGGAATCACTGTCACCAGACCCAGCTGTCCTCCCCTGACTATTGTACGTAGGAACACAGGAACCGGCCATTCAGCCCCTCGATCCTGTTCGGCCAATCAATTAGATCATGGCTGATTTGTATCACTGGGGGAACTATGGCTGTTTTACCTCAGTAGGCTGAATGGCCTACTCTTGTTCCTAGGTTCCCATGTTAGCCTCCCTCCCCTTCCCCTCCCCCAGTACAGTCAGCAGGCCACTCTACTGGGGGCCCTCCCCCACTCCCACCACTATGGCCCTGGTTCAGTAAATTCTGGCGAAAATCAGTCTCGGGATTATTCGGTCTTGGTCAGGTCAGTATCACATAAAGTGGTCCATTCACTCACTGAGCCACCGGTGGGTTTTTTTTACACTGAGTGTCTCAGAATTCAGTTCAGTTGTTACAGAAACTGTAAGTGAGACAAGGAACATCCATAATTTAAATGCAATTACATTTTTTGATGCTGCTAATTGGTTAATGAATTCGACCCTTTAGTGCTGCTGTCTGTGGAACCTGATGATGTCTGTTTCCTCACCAGTCTTCTCCTCGGCCACCCAGTCTTTATGTGCAGGATTTCAGTGTACTTCAGCAGGCTATTCCACCACACGAAGCATCACCACTGAGCCCAACCTTGACCTCAGTCAAAGTCAACAAACACTTAATTTAGAATCGTACAGCACAATTCAGCCCAGCTTGCTTGTGCCGGCTATGTGGTCGAGCGATCTGATTAGTCCCACTCCCCTGCTCTTTCCACATAGTCCTGGGAATCTTTTCCCTTCAAGTTTTTATCCAATTTCCTTTTAAAAGCTGCTATTGAATGTGTTTCCATCACCCTTTCCAGCAGGGCATTCCAGATCATCATAACTCGCTGCATTAAAAAACATGTTTTTCTCATGTCACTTCTGGTTCTTTTGCCTTAAATCTGTATCCTCTGGTTAAGAGACAAACTGTCCCCAATGTCTGGGTAAGGGAACAGTCTTTGATCGCTTCCATGATCCCCACAGTCGATGCCTTCGGTTTGTCCCTTCCCCAGACATCGGGGTCACACTGTCCCTTCCCCAGACATCGGAGACACACTGTCCCTTCACCAGACATCGGGGACACACTGTCCCCACACCCCAGACATCGGAGACACACTGTCCCTTCACCAGACATCGGGGTCACACTGTCCCTTCCCCAGACATCGGAGACACACTGTCCCTTCACCAGACATCGGGGACACACTGTCCCCACACCCGACATCGGGGTCACACTGTCCCTTCCCCAGACACCGGGGTCACACTGTCCCCACACCCCAGACATCGGGGACACACTCCCTTCCCCAGACATCGAGGACACACTGTCCCCACACCCCAGACATCGGGGTCACACTGTCCCTTCCCCAGACATCGGAGGACACACTGTCCCCACACCCCAGGCATCGGGGTCACACTGTCCCTTCCCCAGACACCGGGGGAAATCGCTGTTTTTTCCCAGACATCACGGACAGTCTGTGCTTCTCTCTCAGTTTGTGTTTTTTCCAGACATCAGGCCTTTGAAATAAGTGAACCCTGATGCTACCCTTCTGGTAAATGTGGCAGGTTACACAGGACAGCATGTGGCTGGGAGTTGAACCAGCTCCGGAGATAAAGGGGGCTTAAAATCCAGCATCACTCACAAGAGGAGAGATGCTTGAGGAAAGAAAGATTTGCATTTATATAACGCCTTTCATGACATCTCAAAGTGCTTTACAACCAATTAAGTACTTTTGGAGTGTAGTCACTGCTGTAATGTAGGAAACGCAGCAGTCAGTTTGCTCACAGCAAGCTGCCACAAACAGCGATGTGATAATGACCAGATAATCTATTTCAGTGATGTTGGTTGAGAGATAAATATTAGCCAGGACACCGGGGATAACTCGCCTGCTCTTCAAAATAGTACCATGGGATCTTTCCCGTCCACCTGAGAGAGCAGACGGGATCTCGGTTTAACGTCCCATCTGAAAGACGGCACCTCCGACAATGCAGCACTCCCTCAGCACTGCACTGGGAGTATCCGCCTGGATTAGTCGCACAAGTCTCTGGAGTGAGACTCGGACCCATGAAAGGATTGACGAGAATGATTCCCGGAATGAGGGACTTCAGTTATGTTGATAGACTGCAGAAGCTGGGATTGTTCTCCTTGGAGCAGGGAAGATTGAGAGGAGATATGATAGAAGTGTTTAAAATCATAAGGGGTCAGGACAGCGTAGATAGAGAGAAGCTGTTCCCATTGGCAGAAGGGTTGAGAACTGGAGGACACCGATTTAAGGCGATTGGCAAAGGAACCAAAGCTGATGCAAGAGAAACTTTTTTTCCAGCGAATGGTTAGGATCTGGAATGCACTGCCTGGAAGGGTGCTGGAGGCAGACGCAATTTTATCTTTCAACAGGGAGTTGGATAAGTATGTGAAGAAATAAAAGTCGCAGGGCAACGGGGAAAGGGCGGGGGAGTGGGATTCGCTGAGAGTTGGCACGGGCTCGATGGGCCGAATGGCCTCCTGTGCTGTAACCATTCTATGATTCTCTGATCTCCTGCCTCCGAGGCGAAAGTGCTACCCACTGAGGCACGGCTAACAACAATTCCTTTCGTTGAAAATGCCTTTAGCAGCCAACAAAAGGGTGAAGATTGATGGGTTGTGCCCCTTCAGTTGGAAGGGTAGCTGCTGCAGCTGGTCGTGGGCCTTTCAGCTTCAGAGTGTAGGGTTTGTTTTTGTTTGGAGAAGTGTGTCGGGCTCCGGCTAAGAAGTCACCATTAGCCTGTCTGGCTGGATTCTCTGAGCCCGCTGGTCCAGCTGTCACACTGTGACGCAGCTCCCGAGTTATTTTTCTTCCTTTTCTCCGGAGTTTGCACAAAGGAACGGTTTGTGCGAGGCCGCGTGGCACTTCTACAGCCTCGTGCCGGCATTCCCCGAGTGCACCATATGCCCATGATAAGTAATGGGGGGGGGGGGGGGGGGGCAGTTCTGATGTAACGTGGCTTTACCTCATCCAGACAGCAGCTGGGTGTGATAGAGCTGTCGGCAATCCACAGCCAGACCTGCTGATTGTGCCCACCACACATTCCTCACGTACTCTGTTTTTAAAGATGACATTTTGATCATTTCATCTCTACCCCACGTGTAATCAGAACATTCGAAGGGTGTGGCCAGGCATTGGTGTAGTCGAGGCCCAGCACTGTTCTCTGAGCAGGCAGCCCCGCCTGTACAAGTCAAGGGGGTTCTGCCGCAGGGGGCCCTCAAAGAGGGTTGTCAGGAGAGCGAGCGAAATACCCGCTTCTCAGTGGCGTTCTCACCCACTTACACCCCCCCCCCGTGCCTTCCTCCAACAGCCACCATGGGGGGAGATTTGATAACGAATCGCGAGAGGTCATAAACAGTATGGAACAAGCAGACCAATTTCAGAAGGATCTGGATAGGGTTGGAGGAATTCGGTGAAATAGTGGGAAATGCCATTTAACTGTGAGAAATGCAAATTCACAAATGCTTTGTGATGTGGAAAGGAAATTTGAGGTGAGACTGACAGAGAGAGAGAGAGAGACTGACAGATTGAGAGAGAGAGACAGACAGACAGAAACAGAGAGAGAGAGAGAGACTGACAGACAGAGAGAGAGACTGAGAGAGAGAGAGACTGATCGACAGACAGAGAGAGAGAGAGAGAGAGAGAGAGACTGATCGACAGACAGAGAGAGAGAGAGACTGACAGACAGAGAGAGAGAGAGACTGACTGATCGACAGACAGAGAGAGAGAGAGACTGACAGACAGAGAGAGAGAGAGAGACTGATCGACAGACAGAGAGAGAGAGAGACTGACAGAGAGAGAGAGAGACTGACAGACAGAGAGAGAGAGAGACTGACAGACAAAGACAGAGAGAGAGAGAGAGAGAGACTGACAGACAGAGAGAGAGAGAGAGACTGACAGACAGAGAGAGAGAGAGAGACTGACAGACTGACCAAGAGAGAGAGAGAGAGAGACTGACCGGGAGAGTGAGAGACAGACTGACCGAGAGAGAGACTGACAGACAAAGAAAGAGAGACTGAGAGAGAGAGAGAGACTGATCGACAGACAGAGAGAGAGAGAGACTGACAGACTGACCAAGAGAGAGAGAGAGAGAGAGAGACTGACCGGGAGAGTGAGAGACAGACTGACCGAGAGAGAGAGACAGACAGACTGGCAGAGTGTGAGACGACAGAGAGAGAGCCTGACAGAGAGAGAGAGTCCTGCACCACTTGAAAGAGAAGACGGAACTGATACTGCTTGATACTGGACCTCAGCAATGAGAGATAAGGAACCCGATATGGTGCAAAGCAGTCCTCCTCACCCACGCCAGTCATTAATCGAATTGACCCATTGTTCTAATGTTCTGTAGTTTAGAGATATAAAATAGAGCGTGTGAACCAGAATTGAGCTTGCCTAGTTCAGCACGCCTTATAAGGACATTTAGCTTAGTAATTTATAGTCAAGGAAATGAGTAATAGTCATGAATTGGAATGTAATTTAGATTTGGGGTGTTGATCAACCTGAATATTGAGCTCAGAACGAGAACACCATTGATTCCCCAATAGTCGGGTGTGATAAGTACGAAATTTTTCATAAATCGTGAGCAGCTAGCCATAACGTTTCAAGAAACTTAATGATTATGTGGAATAGCTGACTGTCAGTAAAACACATCCTCAAACAGATGGTGGAAACACGGTTCTGTCGAAGAAACCTTGGCGAGTTGCAGCAGTGCATCCTGTAAGTGGTACACACCGCAGCCACGGTGCACCGGTGGTGGAGAGAGTGAATGTTGAATCCAGTGACACAGGATCCGATCAAACCACATCCTGGATGGTGTTGATCTTAGTGAGTGTTTTTGCAGCTGCGATGTCCAGTCAAGTGATGAATATTCCACCACACCCCTGACTTGAGCCTTGTAGGTGGTGAAGAGACTTTGAAGAGGTCGGGAGTTGAGCAACTCGCCGCAGAATACCCAGAGTCTGCCCTGCTCTAGTACGGTGTAGATACGGCTGGTCCAGTGCAGCTTCTGGTCACTGGTGACCACCCTGAGGTGTAGCTGGTGGGGGGCTCGGCTATGATGGTGCAGCTTGGGCAGACCTCTGGGCACATTTTGTGTTGGGGAACTAGCTTCAGACTGCTCGGAGACAGAGGAGACCTTCAGCCTGTTAGTTGGAGCTGGTGCGTCGGTCTCGGAGGTGAAAGGCAGTGTTTAACCCAGTTCTTTGAGATTAATTTTTATAACAAGTTGAATCTTTGTAATGTGTAATGAAAATTAGTCCACAGGAACTGGGCCAGCCTTCCCTGGTGGTTTACCGCAGTCCATACCGGCAAACCGAGGCTGGCTTTTGGGCTAAATGTATCCATAAACAGGCAGTATATATATATATACATAAAACTCTTTCTGCACTAATACAGTCCTCACTGAAACATTCTTCCTAGACTGAAACAGCCTCCTTGGATTAACACAGCCTCACGAAACATTCTTAACTTAAGCTCATCCAAAACTGCTGCCATGTCCTAACTCGCACTAAGTCCTATTCGCCCATCACCCCTGTGCTTGCTGACCTACATTGGCTCGGGTAAGATGTAGGTATTAAAAGACTCCCTGGAATCATTAACAAGCTGTAACACATAAGGGACAGTACAGAACCTTAACTTCAATTACCCTGCACTGAAAATGTCAGTCTTAAATTGGATTTGCTACCCGAATGCCTCCATTTTTAAGTTCTCATTCTCATGTTCAAATCCCTCCATAGCTTCGCCCCTCCCTATCTTTGTAACCTCTCCCAGCCCTGCAATCCATCGGGATCTCTGCGTTCTTTAACTCTGGCCTCTTGCGCATCCCCAACTTCATTCACCCCATCATTGATGGCGGTGCCTTCAGACGTCTGGGCCCTAAGCTGTGGAATTCCCTCCCTAAACCTCCCCACCTCTCTCTCCTCCTTTAAGCCACTCCTTAAAACCAACCTCTTTGACCAAGCTTTTTTAGTTACCTGCCCTGATATTGCCTTCTTTGGCTCGGTGTTAATGTTTTGTCTGATAATGCTCCTGTGAAGTCCCTTGGAACATTTTACGACACTAAAGGCACTATATAAATGCAAGTTGTTATGTGCAAAGTAGTTAATTGCACATGGAGCTCTTTGTGATCATCTGATGGACATGATAAGCTTACTGCATAAACGCAGGTTCTTCATTTTAAAAGTGAATGTGTACTGGATAGGTATTCAGGAAAACAAAAACAAGCAAAAGAAAAGAGTATAAGAACGTAAGAAATAGGAGCAGTAGGCCCTACTCGAGTTTGCTTTGCCATTCATGGTTGATCTACCTGAACTCCACTTTCCCGTCCTATCCTTGATTCCCTGGCGACAGTGGGTTAATGGTACATCTTTACAAAAGGGACCCTCCCCCTCCTCCCCTGAGGTCTCGTACTAGACAGAATGTGTCCTCCTTATCTGTAAATTAATGCAGCTTGTTTCCAGTAATACCACCTGAAAGGGATTAATGAGCTTTTAAGCACCTTCTGCCACTCGATAAATTTCTAAGTCCCAGAGAGGACAGAACCATGTTAGACCCATAGAACTACATAGCCCTGAATAAAACACATACCATACGTTTCATTAATTACATAGAATTACAGTTCAGAAACTGGCCATTCGGCCCAACAGGTCCACACCGGCGTTTATGCTCCACACAAGCCTCCTCCCACCCTTCATCATCTAACTCTATCATCATCCTCTCTTTCCTTTCTCCCTCATGTACTTATCCAGCTTCCCCTTAAATGCAACTATGCTATTTGCCTCAACCACTCCCTGTGGTAGTGAGTTCCACTTTCTCCTGAATTCTCTATTGGATTTTTTAGCCACTATCTTATCTGTATATCTCTATATGAGGGGTCCATAGCAACTGGGCCAATCCCATCCAACAACCCAGATGTTCAAGGAAGGCGGGTGGGGAGGGGGTCGCTGGATAGATAGAAAGGAAGAAAGAGCTTGTTTAAAAAGCCTGGGGCCTCCAGTGAATGATGTCCCTGTTTTTATGCAAGCAAACACAGCAGCTAATGTGCGCACAGCAAGATCTTTCATTGGAAGTGTGCAGGAAGGTAATGAGTGAAACTCTTTTTGGATCCCAAAAAGTTAGTTTGCAGGTGCAGCAGGTAATCAGGAAGGCGAATGGAATGTTGGCCTTCATTGCGAGAGGGATGGAGTACAAAAGCAGGGAGGTCCTTCTGCAACTGTACAGGGTATTGGTGAGGCTGCACCTGGAGTACTGTGTGCAGTTTTGGTCTCCTTACTTAAGGAAGGATATACTGGCTTTGGAGCGGGTACAGAGACGATTCACTAGGTTGATTCCGGAGATGAGGGGGTTACCTTATGATGATAGATTGAGTAGACTGGGTAGACTAGAACTAGGGGGCACAACCTCAAAATAAGAAGGAATTTCTTCTCCCAGAGGGTTGTAAATCTGTGGAATTCTCTGCCCAAGGAAGCAGTTGAGGCTAGCTCATTGAATGTATTCAAGTCACAGATAGATAGATTTTTAACTAATAAGGGAATTAAGGGTTATGGGGAGCGGGCAGGTAAGTGGAGCTGAGTCCACGACCAGATCAGCCATGATCTTGTTGAATGGCGGAACAGGCTTGAGGGGCTAGATGGCCTACTCCTGTTCCTAATTCTTATGTTCTTATGTTCTTCTGTTCTTATAAGGTAGAGTTGAGGTAGAAGATTAGCCATGATCTTATTGAATGGTGGAGCAGGGCCGAATGGCCTACTCCTAATTCTTATGTTCTTATATTCTTATTTATGGCCCCTATTTTGGTCTCCCCCACAAATGAAAACATCTATCTCTACGTCTACCCGATCAATCCCCTTCATAATCTTATTATCTCTATCAGGTCACTCTGAAGGCTGAGGCCTTCCCTTTTCTAGAGAAAAAAGCCCCAGCTTGTTCAATCTTTCCCAATAGGATTATGCAGGATATACGGCACAGAAACAGGCCTTTCGGCCCACCCAGTCCATGCCGACATTTATGATCCTATCGAGCCTCCTCCCATCTTTTCTCATCTAAATCTATCAGCGTAATCCTCTATTCCCTTCTCCCTCATGTGTTTGTCTAGCCTCCCCTTAAATGCATGGATACTATTCGCTGCACCCACTCTGTTATATTGTTAGAACCTATTATGGTTAGTGACTAAAGATCGGTGATGGAATATGCTCCACTTGCCTGGATGAGTGCAGCTCCAATAACTCTCAAGAAGCTTGACACCATCCAGGACAAAGCAACCCGCTTGATTGACACCCCATCCACCACCTTCAACATTCACTCCCTCCACCACCGGTGCACCGTGGCTGCAGTGTGTACCATGCACAAGATGCACTGCAGCAACTCGCCAGGGTTTCTTCGACAGAACCTCCCAAACCTGTGACCTCTACCACCTAGAAGGACTAGGGCAGCAGGCGCATGGGAACACCACCACCTGCAGGTTCCCCTCCAAGTTACACACCATCCTGACTTGGAAATATATCGCCATTCCTTCATCGTCGCTGGGTCAAAATCTTGGAACTCCCTCCCTAACAGCACCATGGGAGTACCTTCACAACACAGACTGCAGCGGTTCAAGAAGGCGACTCACCATCACCTTCTCAAGGACAACTAGGGATGGGCAATAAATGCCGGCCTTGCCAGCGACACCCACATCCCATGAACAATTTTTTTTTTTAATCCTTTCTCCCTCATTTGTTTATATCACCTCCTTGTAAATGCACTTTTGCTATTTGCCTCAACTACTCCTTGTAGTAGTGAGTTCTATATTCTAATTCCCTCTCTGGTACTGCACACGAAGTACATAAAATAAAATTAAAGATGTTGGCTTCAGTGAGATATACCCAATAAACCACGTGCCATTGTCGGATTCAGGCACTGTTAATTTTACCCCCCGCTACCCAGGCCTGGATGAGGAGCACCAAGATGGATTCTAGTAGCCTCATATGGCCCTGGCTCAGGAGGACCATCCTAGGATCTTTCTGGATTTTGTTATGTCTCTGTACCACTGAGGCAACAAAGAACACCAGGGTGGTATGTTGAACAAACATCCTTACTGAATATCAGCGGCTCAGGGTCTGTGGTGGGTACCCTGGTGGGTGAGCATCTGAGTGCCAGTCAAGGGGTCTCTGGTCAACACTCTCGTCTCTGAGTCAGAAGGTTGTCGGTTCAAGTCCCAGTCCAGGAACTCGAACACAGAAATCCAGGCTGACACTCCAGTGCAGTAGTGAGGGAGTGCTACACTGTCGGAGGTGCAGCCTTTAGGATGTGACGTTAAACTGAGGCTCTCTCAGGTGGATGTAAAAGATCCCATGGCACTATTTCGAAGAAAAGCAGGGGAGTTATCCCCGCTGTTCTGGCCAATATTTATCTCTCCATCAGCATCACTAAAAACAGATTATCTGGTCATTATCACATTGCTGTTTGTGGGAGCTTGCTGTGTGCAAATTGGCTACCGGGATTCCTACATTACAACAGTGACTACAAGTACTTCATTGGCTGTAAAGCACTTTGGGATGTCCTGAGATTGTGAAAGGTGCTATATAAATGCAAGTTTTAACCTTCTTTCTCTGGACCCCAATGAAACGTATAATGAAAAGGAATTGGCTGTGATTCGAACAGAATTGTGCTCCCAGGCCGCTCTCAGACTCTCTCTCTCTTTGCAGACTGCGATAAGCTAAGGAAGGATGGTTTCCGCAGTTCCCAGTATTACTCTCAGGGCCCAATATTCTCCTCGGCATCATCTCACCTCTCTGGAAGTTGCCTGGATGAGGAGGAAGACCTGGAGCAAATGGTAAGACCAACCAAAAAACTTCTTTAAGCATTCTGTTTAAATTTTTAATCTTTGCTTCCTCTTTAACAGCTTCCTAAATCTGATAAAAGATAATGTATTGTGGCACCTTGTTGGGGGGAGTGGAGAGAGGAGTGTTGCAGCTGGGAGTCAACCTAAACTTTCCAAGAATACATTCCTTCACTCAGCGTGGGCACTCTAGTTCCCTCAGTGGTGATGGTTAAGCTGAATAATTTGAGCTGGGTTTTGCCCTCGTTCAGTTGAGGTCGGAAATGTGCCTGGAACGTGTGTATGTAAAATAATTGACCATTTTAACACCAGTTCAACACCCACTCTTAGTCCCACTCTCAGTTTAGTGCAAATTCAAATCCAGGAAGTTTTTTCTCCCCCCCATGACTCACAGTCATGAGATAACAACTTAAATTCAAAATACTGCAGATGCTGGAAATCTGAAATAAGAACAGAAAATGCTGGAAATACTCAGCAGGCCAGGCATAGAAACATAGAAAATAGGTGCAGGAGTAGGCCATTCGGCCCTTCGAGCCTGCACCGCCATTCAATGAGTTCATGGCTGAACATGAAACTTCAGTACCCCATTCCTGCTTTCTCGCCATACCCCTTGATTCCCCGAGTAGTAAGGACTACATCTAACTCCTTTTTGAATACACTTAGTGAACTGGCCTCAACAACTCTCCGTGGCAGAGAATTTCACAGGCTCACCACTCCCTGGGTGAAGAAGCCCCTCCCCATCTCGGCCCCAAATGGCCCACCCCCCCCCCCCCATCCCCAGTCTGTGACCCCTGGCTCTGGACTTCTCAACATTAATAAGAACATAAGAATTAGGAACAGGAGTAGGCCATCTAGCCCCTCGAGCCTGCTCTGCCACCCAACAAGATCATGGCTGATCTGGCCGTGGACTCGGCTCCACTTACCCGCCCGCTCCCCAGGCAACATCTGTGGAGAGAGAAAAATAGAGGCAACGTTTCAGGTTGATGACCTTTCATATGGACTAACGCCAGAACACTTGGGGTACGGTAGTGTCGTGGTTATCATCCTGGACTAGCAACCCTAGAGGGTCATGAGTTCAAATCTCACCCGTGGTAAGTTGTAAAAGTGAATAACTGATTCAGTCATGTCCTTCAGGGAAGGGAATCTGTCGACCGTACCTGCCCTAGCTGACATGTGACACCAGCCCCACCGTATGGGACCGATTTTAATCCCAGCCGCTCAGCAGAAACCAGTCGCGTGGGCAGTTAAAATCGCCCTGGCTCTTCCCTGTCCAAAAGCCACCATGCTCGAGTCATCTCCTGAGCAGGCAGCAAGGACACCTGCCCGGAGCCAACAGGGTCCTTCTTTGCATGTGCATGTCGTGGCCCGATGACATCATTGAGACCCGACTGTAATTTTAACTGAGGCCTGAGCGGGGAATCCACCTGGGGTTAAAATCGGGGCCTTGTCGTTGATTCTTAATGCCCTCTGGGCTACTTGGGATGGGCAATAAATGCTGCCCAGCCAGTTTGTCTGCATCCCAAGAACAAGGTGGTGATTTCAGGTTGGGTTTAAGCCTCCCTCACATCCACCATTTGTGGGGGCAGAGTTTGAGCTTCGCACTAAAATCAAAATGGTTACAATTCTGCAATAGCACCTAAAGTCTGCCCGCTGCTTTAACTGGCTGACACACCCTTGTGGTGAATCGGCACTGTGCAGCAGTAGTGTTAACACATTCAATAGAAAGAAAGACTTTCATTTATATAGCACCTTTCACGTCCACTGGATGTCTCAATGCACTTTACAGCCAATTAAGTACTTTTGGAGTGTAGACACTGTTGTAATGTAGGAAACGCAGCAGCCAAATTACGTACAGCAAACTCCCACAAACAGCAATGTGATAATGAGCAGATAATCTGTTTTTGTTATGTTGATTGAGGGATATTAGCCAGGACACTGGGGGTAATTCCCATGCTCTTTTTCGAAATAGTGCCATGGGATCTTTTATGTCTACCTGACAGGGCAGACGCGGCCTCGGTTTAACGTCTCATCCAAAAGACGGCACCTCCGACAGTGCAGCACTCCCTCAGCACTGCACTGGGAGTGTCAGTCTAGATTTCTGTGCTCAATAGGGTGTTAATCGGGTTCTATACAAAGGCACTAATCTGTTTAAAAAGACATGCTTATCTGTTACTATTGTACAGCACTCTGTCTGACTGGGTTTTAACCACACCTTTGTTTCTTTGTCTGACCTTATTTTAGTCACTCTCTTTTCGTTCTTTTCTCTGTTCTGTTCTTCCCCCTCTAGCGGTTTAACCCTTTAAGCTGCCTCAGTCAGTCTTGCCTTAGTGTCTGCTGCCATTTGACTTCATGGAATGACCAGGTAGAGAGAGACACACACACACACACACACACACACACACTTCATGCGGCAAACTGCTTTGCTTGTCTCGGCTGTGTCTGCAGCTCCTCATAGACCTCGATTTGCCTCCTGTCCTGTACAATCCTCCCCTCGCCTGGTCCCCGTATCATTGGACCTCTTCCGTTCCAATGTACTACGCCATGCTGTTTGTACCACATGTTCCTTTCTCTCCTTAACCCTCCCCCCCCTAACCACCCCCCCAGGGAGACATGTGGTAGAAACATCTGCTTGCCTTTCCCTGACAAGATGTTGCCATTTCCTTTATGCCAGATCACTGCAGCAACCGTTACCTGCTTGGCTCGACGTACTTTGCTCACCAAACACAGCCCACCGCTGCTGATGCCCAAGTTCCAGCTATTGCTTTTATTCCCTGCCTTCCCCACACCTCCCCAATTTCCCACCCGCCTCTCCTTGAAGCCTTGATTCTTGCGAGGGTGATGTTCCTTGACGGCCGAACACATCCTCGCTCGCCTAAGCTAGGTGGGCATTCCTCGTGCTTGGGCCTCGACGGTGAGTGTCAGCAGGTCATGTGACCCCGCTGTCTTCACATGATATGCACACCGTCGTATGTTCCTCCGGGGGCGGAGAGCGGTTCACTGGACAGTGATCAGCCATGACTGTTTCTCCCCTCCCTAATCCTGAGCCACTAAAGCCACTTATATCACCCTTAGTGCTAGTACGGTAAGTGTACAGTCGCATAGTGGTTCTGTTACTGGACTAGTAATCCAGAGGCCTGGACCTGAGGCAGATGGTGAATTTTAATTCAGTTAATTAAATAAATCTGGAATAAAAAGCACGAGTCAGTAATTGTGACCATGAGGCTTGTTGTAAAAACCCATCTGGTTCACTAATGTCCTTTAGGGAAGGAAATCTGCTGCCCTTACCTGGTCTATATGTGACTCCAGACCCACAGCAATGTGGTTGGCTCTTAACTACCCTCTGAAATGGCTCAGTGAGGCACTCAGTTGTATTGAAGAAGGCGGCTCACCTTCTCGAGGGCAATAAATGCCGGCCTTGCCAACAATGCCCACATTCTGTGAACACATTTTTTTTTAAACTGGAGATCACTTAAATCTGAACAGACTGGGGGATGGAGTGTGCGACCTTCTGGTCTCTGTGCCTCAGTTCCCCATTGCCTTTACCCAAGGAAATTCACTCTCATTCAGACCTCAGAAAAGGTTATATTTGAAAATCATTTTTTTGCTAACACACTCTGGATCCATTCTAAATGAGTATCACTAACATTTAGTTCAGGCCCGGACCCCTCGCAGCAATGCTCCACTTCACGGGGTACTGAGATGCTTCTCCACACCGCTTCCCGAGGATTTCAAATACCCCACCCTGGGTGGTCAGTGACTGCTTCGGGCCATAAGTATCTGACAAATGGTTTCTGCGCAGTGACTGCCATCCTTAAACGCACAGCCCAAATCCCGACGAACTGTCTGCCAATGTTCCCACAGGATGGGAGGAAAACATGGCAACCAATGTTCCCGCTAATTTATCTTTTGGCGCGGGGCCCCTTTAAGCGGCCGTGCGGCCCATTCACAGCTTTGCATACACAAAATCTACCATTGGAAAAGCTGGTCCCGGGGTATGCGGGACCGTCAGAGAGCTGTGCAGCCATGGAGCCTAGAGGAAGCATTGATTGCGACCCGATATAATTCCATTAATAGGTTTAATAGAGCCCTTGCACTTGCACTATGAATTCTCGGATAGCACCACCTCCTAATGCAACTCCCTCGTCGTCTTTGAATGGCCAAAAGAGGGCCTTGAGATGCACAGAGGGGCTAGGTCTGGGAGAAGGGCCATAAGTGGCCGGTAGTCAGTATTTATGAGCACTACACTCTAACTTGACTTCCTGCCCTCTCGCCCACACCATGGACCTTGGCTGCACTGTCGGACCAGCTTTGCCGCACTGTCTTGTTAAGGCTGCCACCCAATGTTGTTGCCCGCAAGTAGTCATCCTGAACAGCAACCCATGCAACTGGGTACAGTAAAGCACCCTATGATACGGGTGGAGGTGGCGGTAGATTTGCGCAGGCCACAGTGTTGACGGACTGGCTCAAACCTGCCTTGCAGGCTTTACATTGGCAGTTAGCGGGGATTTGTGCTGTATGTTTAAGGATCACAGTCACTGCGCAGAAACCCATTTGCCAGATACTTACAGCCCAAAGCTTTCAGAACAGATGCCCTTGTGTGTGCATCTAGCCGATCTGCTTGAAAGGTTTCCGTTTGTTGGGGAGGGGAGAGCGACGGGGGTCTTCTGTGTCGCTTGTCATGTGCCCCTCTTCCTACCCCAGGCCCGCTTGACCTCCTGCTACCAAGTGCTTGATATAATGTGGCACCGTATCGAATGACGGCGATTGAACAGAACCAGCGAGGCTTACTGTGAGTGATGGGAGGAGGTCAGTGGTGAGTTAACAGGGACTGAGTTGTGAGAAAGGTACAGGAGAGACTTGGCCAGGAATGGAGATATCTAAACGGCAATCTTCCGCAAGATAGTTAAGGGAATGGAAAAGGTAAATATTGCTTTCAATAGATTCAAAATGGATACGATAATTTAAGACTGAGGGCAGGAATTCCCTCCTCACTCCAAGGGTGACCAACACAGAAAGTAGAATTCCAGGAAGAGTAGTGGAGGCGAAAAACCTTTTAAGAAATAATCGGATGCTGAAAGGCGGGCAGCTTTGGGATTTGTCTGGATGGTTGAGTTAAGATGGCCAGAATGGTCGCCCCTGTGCACGGCTGTCTGATTACACAAAAGCCGCCCTTTCACGCTCAAATAACAGTAGTGTCATGCACCCACATAATGTCACAAGGCATTCCCACGTGTCCTGAAAGAAACCGACTCCTGCACTCCCCCTCCCCTCTCCCCGTCCCGCACAAACCCCAAGTTCCCTCAGTGAGAGGACAGGCAGAAGCCTTGGGTGTTGACTGGTTGACATGGCAATGCCTATTCTTTGTTTAAACTCTGACCCCCATCCCCTTCCCATCCCATTAGGACAAGAAGTTCCCTGTCCCCCACTCCCTGATGAGGAAGGAACCAGCTATGGATTCCCATGCTGATCAACTACCCTGTCACCCTTGCTGGGGGCAGAGAGAATCGGACTTTCCTGTGATGCCCCCCATGGTTAATCAGTCTCTGAAATACAGAACCAAGCCATTGGGCTTGATGGAGTCGCCAGTAAATGGAACGCGGTTGTCCTGAGATGAAGGCAGTAGTGTTGCCAGCTGCCCCGTTCGATACCTGCCGCAGGTTGGCAACAAGCCAGCCACCGAAATGCCAGTGGTTTCACGTGAGCAGAACGAAGGAATACTTTTGTTTTCTCATTCTCCGCTGCCTGCATTCTGCTCCCTCCATCCTGCGCAAGATATCAGACGAAGTTTGCTATTAGTAATTGATGTTTGGTGTGGGGGTGGTGTGCGGTGGTTATATTTAACTATTCACAATCTCAATTGTGAACATAACTAGGATGTGCAGTAAGCTAGCTGGTTTAAGACTGATCACTCTCACCAGCAGACTGTCCCCTGCTCCTGATCTCCCCCCCCCCGACCAGTATGACCACTGGTATCGGGCTTAACAAAAAGTAACGAATGGATTGAATCGCATAGTGCCACCACACCCCCCTCCTTCCCCCCCCCAAAATAAAACACCAACAAAAATCCTAGAATACCATAAAACAATATAGTCACCAAAAAACCCCCATGGTGCTGATTATCGGGAATAGCAGACCATCTGTACATCCAAGCTAAAAGCAGCCAGGCACTATTCTATTAGGAACAGCTCAGAACCATGCAGTAACCGGGACACTAGTTTTAAAATGAGGATGTTAGGAGTGGGAAGGAAAGTCAGGGCGAGCTTTCACCCAGAGGGTATTGTGTCATGGGATAGGGGTCCCACTGCGCCTCAGCTGGTTAAGCCTCCGAGTATGTTTTCTTTATTATTCATTAGCATGATGTGGGCGTCGCTGGTTAGGCCGGCATTTATTGCTCATCCCTAATTGCCCTTGAGAAGGTGATGGTGAACCGCCTTCTTGAACCGCTGCAGTCCGTGTGGTGAAGGTACTCCCACAGTGCTGTTAGGGAGGAGTTTGACCCAGCGATGAAGAAGGAACGGCGATATATTTCCAAGTCAGGCTGGAGTGTGATTTGGATGGGAAATCGGATGCTCCTGCTGCCCTTGTCCTTGCAGGTGGTGGAGGCCGCAGGTTTGGGAAATGCTGTCGAAGTTGAGCTGTACAGAGCAGGAAGGTCCCTGATTTCAATTGCCAGGGTCACTCCAAATCTTCCTAGGCTGCCCTCCCCGATCATTATTCAGCACTCGCTCCCATCCCTCGCTGGAAGTGTGAGTGTGTGGCTATCAGATGAGGACAGGATTCGGATGTGATGCCCTCCCGCACTCACTCAGCTTACACATGAGGAATGGCCAATTGGTAAATTACATGAGGGTGACCTGTAAAGAGATAATGTCCGTTGGGGTGGGGGGGGGGGGGGAGAGAAAATTGATGGAAATAGGAAGGAAGGAAAAACAGTTTGTGAAATGTTACCAAGGAAGGGCCATTGAACCGAAACTGTATAAATGGTGTTTGAGAAAATTGAATAGATTACTGGGGCATAACTTTAAATTAGAGCGAGGTCAGGAAGCACTTCTTCACACAAAGGAAATCTGGAACTCTGTCCCCCCCAAAAAGCTGTTGAGGCTGAGGGTCAATTGAAAATGTCAAAACTGAGACCGCCAGACTTTTGTTCGGCAAAGGTATTAAGGATTATGGAACAAGGCAGGTAGATGGAGTCAAGATACAGATCAGTCATGATCTCATTGAATGAGGAACAGCTGGAGGGGCTGAATGGCCTCCTCCTGTTCCTAATGAGAGAGAATGGGATTGAGAGAGATGGTGAGAAGGGTGAGAAAATGGGGTGGGTTTGTTGGTCCGAATGATCGTTTCCTGTTCCAAAAAATGTTTTTTTCTGTGCTCTTCGTAAAGTCCACAGCTTCATCTGCAGACGAAGAAAAGCTGTTCTATTCCAGGAGATCCAAGACCCCAGTGCCCGGTGACTTGTCCGAGATTGATGTCCAGACAAACTGGACCAAGGCCCTTCCGCTGCCCACGCCAGAGGAGAGGATGCGCCAACAAGCCCAGGCAGTGCAGACTGATGTCATCCCAATAAATGTCACAGGTATGTGGTAGGGTTTAGGAAAAGCTCCTCATAAGGCAGTGGGGGAGGGGTGGAAGGGTGCCAGCATCATTACATCGCCGCCAGCAATTAGATTGAGGGATTACATAGTCTAGCACTTTGATTTCCCCGAAAATGTGCTTAATAATCATTAACAGCTTTTCGAGAGGATACTTCGGGTGAACTGCCAAATGGCATATTTGGTAAGTTAGTGGTGACATAATAGAGATACAGTATATGTGGAACTCGCTACCACATGGAGTGATAGAGGAGAATAGCATAGATGCGTTTAAGGGAAAGCAAGATAAGTACATGAGGGAGAAAGGAATAGAGTGTTATACAGTTCGGGTGAAATGAAGAGGGGTGGGAAGCGGCTGGTGTGGAACATAAACACCCCCACAGACCAGTTGAGCCCAACGGCCTGTGTCTATGCTGTAAAATTAAATGTAATTCTATGCAGTATATATAAAAAACGCACACATGCTGTAATTCTGAACTAAATGATGAAGACCGCAAGGCGTCCAAAGGAGAAAAGATAGGTTTGAAGTGAACAATGTTTCTGGTGAAGAGTCCTGCCCAAGATGCTAACCCACACACTCATAAGTAGGGAAGAGAGTGAGAGCTGCCATTTGGCCCACCTAGTCCATCCCTAGTCATAATGTCTGCCGTGCCCTCCCCCATCACAGTAACTGCTACCTCCCGGTTTCATAGAATTACATGGAACTTAACAGCTCAGAAACAGGCCATTCGGCCCAACTGCTCCATGCCGGTGTTTCTGCTCCACACGAGCCTCCTCTCACCCTACTGCATCTCACCTCATCAGCATATCCTTCTATTCCTTTCTCCTTCATGTACTTATCTAGTTTCCTCTTAATTGCATCTATGCTGTTCGCCTCAACTACTCCTTGTGGTAGCGATTTCCACATTCTTCCCACTCTCAAGGTATCACAGTGGAATTTACTTTCCCCTGTTTAGTTTTCCACACTGAGTGTCCAACGCCTGAGCCAGTGGCAGCTAACAAAAAAAAAACTCTGTGACACTCCGCCACAGAAACAACGAGGGCCAGTGCTTAGGGTTACCAGCTCTGGTTGAACGTATTCCTGGAGGTTCATCACATGACCTCCCGCCTCCAACTGCCCTGCCCTGTCAAATCTGCCTACGCAAGGTGCAGAAAAGCAGTCACAGTATCTCCATGGAATCATTGAATCACACAGCACAGAAGAAGGCCATTCAGCCCATCGTGCCTGTGCTGGCTCTTTGAAAGAGCTGTCCAATTAGTCCCACTCCCCCCGCTCTTTCCCCACATCCCTGCTATTTTTTTCCTTCAGGTATTTATCCAATTCCCTTTTGAAAATTGTTATTGAATCTGCTTCCACCACCCTTTCAGGCAGTGCCCTCCAGATCATAAAAACCAATACCTTCTCCTCGGCTGCATTTCCTCAAACTCCTTAGATTCTGTTTGTGACTAACCGTAAAAGATTTCATATCCCCAATAATTAATCCACATCTATTTCAGCTAGATCCCTTTCTCGAATAAGACCACACCTGGAGTACTGTGTACTGTTTTGGCCTCCGTACCGAAGGAAAATATACTTGCCTTAGGGGGTGCAATGAAGGTTCACTAGATTGAATACTGGGATGAGAGGGTTGTCCCCTGAGGAAAGATTGAGTAGATTGGGCCTATACTCTCTGGAGTTCAGAAGAATGAGAGGTGATCTAATTGAAACATATAAGATTCTGAGGGGGATTGACAGGGTAGATGCTGAGAGGTTGTTTCCCCTGGCTGGAGAGTCTAGAACCAGGGGGCCTAGTCCCAGCATAAGGGGTCGACCATTTAGGACTGAGACAAGGAGAAATTTCTTCACTCAGAGGATTGTGAATCTCTGGAATTCTCTGCCCCAAAGGGCTGTGGATGTTGAGTCGTTGAGTATATTCAAGGCTGAGATAGATAGATTTTTGGACTCTAAGGGAATCAAGGGATATGGCAATAGTGCGGGAAAGTGGAGTTGAGGTCGAAAACCAGCCCTGTTATTGAATGGTGGAGCAGGCTTGAAAGGCCGAATGGCCTACTCCTGCTCCTATTTCCTTAAGTTCTTATAACTAGTTTATCAATTCCCCCTTCTTCTCCATCCCCTCTTCCTTCTAAGCCGTGTATTAACAAGAGTTATTAATTTCAGTTATCCAGGCCTTGAAGTGAATTCCCTTCGAGAAAATTATCAGTGTCAGCTTGGCTCCGTTGGTAACATTCTGACCTCTAGGTCAGAAGATTGTTAATGAAAGGACTTGCATTTATATAGTGCCTTTCAAGACCTAAGAACGTCCCAAAGCGCTTTACAACCAATTTGAAGTGTGGTCACTGATGTAATGTAGGAAACACAGAAGCCAGTTTGCGTACAACAAACTCGCACAAACAGCAATGCAATAATGACCAGATCATCTCTTTAGTGATGCTGGTTCAGGGATAAATATTGGCCAGTACACCAGAGAAAACTCCCCTGCTTTTCTTCTAAATCGTGCCATGGAATCTTTTGCATCCACCTGAGAGAGCAGACGGTAGCCTTAGTTTAACGTCACATCCAAAAGACAGCACCTTAGGTGGGGAAATGGGTGGGAGGGTATGGGGATGAAAGGAAGGGAACAGACGTTTCAATGCTGGCATTGTGAGATTGTACACACGTAAAAGGTGAAAACACTGAACAGACCAGTCTGGAATGAAAGGAGTTCTTGAAGCTTGTCTAAATCTGGTTTTGGGTGACAGGTTTATACTGAGAAATTGCTTTATTTCGGCTGACAAGAGAAGCTACCTTTATGTACATTAGTGGCAATGGACCCAGCTATGCTGGGTCTGGTCAGGTCATAGTGGCAGAGGGGATGCTGTCCATATAAGAGTTATATCAGGTGGTTGAAATGTGAAAAAAAAAACAGCGGGACAGGGAGCATCTGTGGAGAGAGGAACAGAACATTCAGGTCAGAACTAGAAAAAGTTAAGAGATCCACTCATAGCGGAAACTAAAACTAGGGGACATAGTCTTAGAATAAGGAGCCGCCCATTTAAAACTGAGACGAGAAGAAATGCTTTCTCTGAGGGTTGTAAATCTGTGGAATTCTCTGCCCCAGAGAGCTGTGGAGGCTGGGTCATTGCATATATTTAAGGCGAAGACAGACAGATTTCAGATTTCTGAGCAATAAGGGAGTAAAGGGTTATGGGGAGCGGGCGGGGAAGTGGAGTTGAGGCCAAGATCAGATCAGCCCTGATACTGAATGGCGGAGCAGGCTCGAGGGGTCAAATGGCCTACTCCTGCTCCTATTTCTTATGTAACAGGATTTAAGCAGGTGCGGAGGCAGGGAAAGGGGGAGGGGAGGAAAGAACAAAAGGGAAGGTTTGGGATAGGGTGGAAGAACTGTATGGATGAAAGGAAGGGAACAGAGATTAAATGACGAAAGGGATGATGGTGCAAGGCAAAAGGAGATGGTAAAGAAAAGATGAGTCTAGAGGATGTGTAAATGGGTACAGCAGAATCATCAACAGTTGCCATGTGGAAAAAAATAGGGCAGAGATTGTGGTCTGAAATTGTTGAACTTGATGGAGGTGGTGGAATTGGCAGAGGATGATCCGTTGAACGTGGAGGCTGGTGGGGTGAAAGATGAGGTCAAGAGGAACCCTATCGTGGTTCTGTGAGGGAGGGGAAGGGATGAGAGCAGAAGAGCGGTAAATAGAACAGACACAGTTGAGGGCCATGTCGGCCACAGTAGAGGGGAATCCTCGGTTGAGAAAAAAGACACATCGGAAGCTGAAATGTGACACTGGATGATCATTTTGGAATTTACCTTTGGATTCGGAGTGTGTTTATACAGAACTTTCTCCCCAGGAGATTAAATGGGTGGGGTTATCTATGGAGCAAATAATGCATGATACATGGAGTGAGCGGGTTTAGAATCATTGCAGTTTCCCTTCGGCCCATCATGTTGCTACCGGCTCCTTGCTACAGCAGGACCATGTACAGCAGACACCTCAAGTTGCTGGAGATATATCATCACCGATGTCTCTGCAAGATCCTACAAATCCCCTGGGAGGATAAGCGCACCAACATCAGCGTCTTCATTCAAGCTAACATCCCCAGCATTACATAGAAACATAGAAAATAGGTGCATTCAGCCCTTCGAGCCTGCACCACCATTCAATATTCCCTCAGTACCCCTTTCCTGCATTCTCTCCATACCCCTTGATCTTCTTAGCCGTAAGGGCCATATCTAACTCCCTCTTGAATATATCCAATGAACTGGCATCAACAACTCTCTACGGCAGGGAATTCCACAGTTAACAACTCTCTGAGTGAAGAAGTTTCTCCTCATCTCAGTCCTAAATGGCCTACCCCTTATCCTAAGACTGTGTCCCCTGGTTCTGGACTTCCCCAACATCGGGAACATTCTACCCGCATCTAACCTGTCCTATCCCATCAGAATCTTATATGTTTCTATAAGATCCCCTCTCGCCCATCTAAACTCCAATGTATAAAGGCCCAGTTGATCCAGTCTCTCCTCATATGTCAGTCCTGTCATCCCTGGAATCAGTCTGGTGAACCTTCTCTGCACTCCCTCAATAGCAAGAACGTCCTTCCTCAGATTAGGAGACCAAAACTGAACACAATATTCCAGGTGAGACCTCACCAAGGCCCTGTACAACTGCAGTAAGACCCCCCTGCTCCTATACTCAAATCCCCTAGCTATGAAGACCAACATACCATTTGCCTTCTTCACCGCCTGCTATACCTGCATGCCAACTTTCAATGACTGATGAACCATGACACCCAGGTCTCGCTGCACCTCCCCTTTTGCCGCCATTCAGATAATATTCTGCCTTCGTGTTTTTGCCCCCAAAATGGATAACCTCACATTTATCCACATTATACTGCATCTGCCATGCATTTACCCACTCACCTAACCTGTCCAAGTCACCCTGCAGCTTCTTAACATCCCTCTCACAGCTCACACCTCACCCAGTTTAGTGTCATCTGCAAACTTGGAGATATTACACTCAATTCCTTCATCCAAATCATTGATGTATATTGTAAAGAGCTGGGGTCCCAGCACTGAGCCCTGCGGCACTCCACTAGTCACTGCTTGCCATTCTGAAAAGTACCCGTTTATCCCGACTCTCTGCTTCCTGTCTGCTAACCAGTTCTCTATCCATGTCAGTAGTATATTACCCCCAATACCATGTGCTTTGATTTTGCACACCAATCTCTTGTGTGGGACCTTGTCAAAAGCCTTTTGAAAGTCCAAATATACCACATCCACTGGTTCTCCCTTGTCCACTCAACTAGTTACATCCTCAAAAAATTCCAGAAGATTTGTCAAGCATGATTTCCCTTTCATAAATCCATGCTGACTTGGACCCATCCTGTCATTGCTTTCCAAATGCGCTGCTATTTCATCCTTAATAATTGATTCCAACATTTTCAGGCTAACCGGTCTATAATTACCCGCTTTCTCTCTCCCTCCCTTTTTAAAAAGTGGTGTTACACATTAACTACCCTGCAGACCATAGGAACTGATCCAGAGTCGATAGTTGGAAAATGATCACCAATGCATCCACTATTTCTAGGGCCACTTCCTTAAGTACTCTGGGATGCAGACTTTCAGGCCCCGGGTATTTATCGGCCTTCAATCCCATCAATTTTCCTAACACAATTTCCCGCCTAATAAGGATATCCTTCAGTTCCTCCTCCTCACTAGACCCTCGCCCCCTAGTACTTCCGGAAGGTTATTTGTGTCTGAAGACAGAACCGAAGTATTTGTTCAATTGGTCTGCCATTTCTTTGTTCCCCATTATAAATTCACCTGAATCTGACTGCAAGGGACCTACGTTTGTCTTCACTAATCTTTTTCTCTTCACATATCTATAGAAGCTTTTGCAGTCAGTTTTTATGTTCCCGGCAAGCTTCTTCTCGTACTCTATTTTCCTCCTCTTAATTAAACCCTTTGTCCTCCTCTGCTGAATTCTAAAATTCTCCCAGTCCTCAGGTTTGTTGCTTTTTCTGGCCAATTTATATGCCTCTTCCTTGGATTTAATACTATCCTTAATTTCCCTTGTTAGCCACAGTTGAGCCACCTTCCCCGTTTTATTTTTACTCCAGACAGGGATGTACAATTGCTGAAGTTCATCCATGTGATCTTTAAATGTTTGCCATTGCCTGTCCACCGTCAATCTTTTAAGTATCATTTGCCAATCTATTCTAGCCAGTTCACGCCTCAAACCATCAAAGTTACCTTTCCTTAAGTTCAGGACCCTAGTTTCTGAATTAACTGTATCACTCTCCATCTTAATAAAGAATTCTACCATATTATGGTCACTCTTCCCCAAGGGGCCTCTCACAACAAGATTGCTAATTTGTCCTTTCTCATTATACATCACCCAGTCTAGGATGGCCAGCTCCCTTGTTGGTTCCTCGACATATTGGTCTAGAAAACCATCCCTAATACACTCCAGGAAATCCTCCTCCACTGCATTGCTACCAGTTTGGTTAGCCCAATCAATATGTAGATTAAAGTCACCCATGATAACTGCTGTACCCTTATTGCATGCATTGAAGCATTGACCACACTCGATCAGCTCCGCTGGGCAGGCCACATAGTTCGCATGCCAGACACGAGACTCCCAAATCAAGTGCTCTACTTGGCAAATGAGCCAAAGGTGGGCAGCTGAAACGCTACAAGGACACCCTCAAAGCCTCCCTGATAAAGTGCGACATCCCCACTGACACCTGGGAGTCCCTGGCCAAAGACTACCCCAAGTGGAGGAAGTGCATCCGAGAGGGCGCTGAGCACCTCGAGTCTCAACACCGAGAGCATGCAGAAATCAAGCGCAGGCAGCGGAAAGTGCGTGCGGCAAACCAGTCCCACCCTCCGTTTCCCTCAATGACTATCTGTCCCACCTGTGACAGAGTCTGTGGCTCTCGTATTGGACTGTTAATCCACCAAAGAATTCACTTCAGGAGTGGAAGCAAGTCTTCCTCGATTCCGAGGGACTGCCTATGATGCTACAGCAGTCCAAGAAGGGGATGGGACATTCGACTAGCACAAAGAAAAACAAATTCACCAGCTGGCTGGCTACAAGCATTTTCTTTTTAATTCATTCTCGGGATGTGGGCATCGCTGGCAAGGCCAGCATTTATTGCCCATCCCTAGTTGCCCATGTTTGATAGAACTGAGTGTCTTGCTAAAATCTCTCATGGGTTTGAAATCATTTTTTAAATTCATTCTAGTGTTGTTCCCTCTAATTTATTTTTTTAATCTTGCGCTATCTCTTTAACATGCTTGGTTTCCTTCCTGTAAAAGCTGGTGAGCAGCCTGCGCGGGACCTCCAGACCCCTGCGTGGCCACACAGCTTAGCGGAAATGTTGCATTCTAGGGATGTAGGTGTCGTTGGGAAGGACTGCATTTATTGTCCATCACCAGTTGCCCTGAAAATAGTAGTTGATAGAGCTGAATGGCTTGCTAGGCCACTTCAGAGGGCAGTTAGGTGTCAACTACATTGGTGTGTGACTGGAGTCACATATAGGCCCAGACCGGGTAAGAATGTCAGGTTGCCTTCCCTAAAGGACAGGAGCAAACCAGTTGGGTTATTTACACCAATCCAACACTTTGTGGTCAATTTTACTGATAGCAGCTTATTATTTCCAGATACTTTAAATCTGAATTCAAATTCTTAAACTGCCACGGTGGAATTCAAACTGGATTTTTAGTCTCGGCCTCTGGAGCACCATTACACTACCAAATTAGCCTGAGTACCCCTAAGCTCAAGAAGAGGAAAGAATAAAGAATTGCATTTATATAGCGCCTTACTATGTCTTGCAGATACTTCCCTAAAACACTTCACAGCCAATGATTACTTTGATGCCATTTTGCACACAGCAAGATCCCACAAATAAAAACGCAATGACTCATTGGCTGAGGGAGGAATATTTGCCAGCCCAGGCCTCTGGGTTACTAGTTCTGTAACACAACCATTACACTCTGGAGTTCTTAAGAGGCCTTGACAGGGTAGATACTGAGAGTCTAGAACCAGGGGGTAAAGGGTCGACCATTTAGGACTGAGACGAGGAGAAATTTTTTCACTCGAGGGTTGTGAACCTTTAGAAATCTCTGCCTCAGAGGGCTGTGGCTGACTGAGATGGATAGATTTTTGGGCTATAAGGGAATCAAGGAATTGAGGATAGGACAGGAAAATAAAGTTTTTAAAAATTCATTCTCGGGATGTGGGTGTCCCTGGCAAGGCCGGCATTTATTGCCCATCCCTAATTGCCCCTGAGACGGTGGTGGTGAGCTGCATTCTTGAACCGGTACAGTCCGTGTGGTGAAGGCACTCCTACAGTGCTGTTAGGGAGTTTCAGGTTTTTCACCCAGCGCCGATGAAGGAATGGTGATATAGTTCCAAGTCAGGATGGTGTGGAACTTGGAGGTGATGGTGTTCCCAAGCACCTTCTGCCCTTGTCTTTCTAGGTGGTAGAGGTCGTGGGTTTGGGAGGTTCAGTCGAAGAAGCCTTGGTGAGTTGAGGTGGAAGATCAGCTATGATCTTATTGAATGGTGGAGGAGCCAGAAGGGGGCGTCTGGCCTTTTCCTGCTTCTAATTCTTAAGTTCTAGCATACCCCGGCATTCAAGGCTCCCCAGCCGCCATTAATTGGTCATTGTATATGGAGTTAGGTCACAGATCAGCCATGATCTCAATGAATGATGGAACAAGGCTCAAGAGTCTAAATTGCCTACTCCTGCTCCTATCCGCAGGGGTTTGAAAAAAAAAATGAGCGTCTCACTTGGCCGCTTCAGAGGGCAGTCGAGAGTCAACCAGGTTGGCGTGGGACTGGAGTCACCCGCCGGCCAAGACTCAGTGAGGGCGGCACATTTAGCGAACCAGTTGGGCAAGCGTGTGTAGTAACGGTTGCTTTGCTTGCTCTGCTGCTTCCTATCAGGGGAGAGTTTCGATCGCCAGGCCGGCACCAGGCGCTCTCTCGTCCGCTCAGAGACCGCGCTGAGGCGGCCAACGAAAATCAAACGGAGAAAGACAATCACCGGGCTGCCCGACACCATCCAGAAGGAACTAGGTATGGCTGATCAGAACTGTATTCACACCCCTCCCCTCTTCTCATCTGTGATTGTGTGTGTGCATGTGCGTGTTTGTGTGTATTTGCTAACCAGTAGTTTTCATCTGCTCCCACCAATACAGTCTGATAGCCAGCGGGGAAAAGTTCCAGTTAGAACGGTGTTGTCTGGACAGGGAATGTTTCGATTTCTCCGTGCCTTGCAGCTCTATTGGAACGTTTTGGCGATACATTTTATTTTGCCTGTCACAGGAGTTCATCCCTTCCCCCACCGCTGGCTCAGTCGGTTAAGCGCTGCCCAGAGAGGTACTGAGGTGTGCAGCATAGTAAGATCCCAAGTCCACCGCCTGCTCTGTGCTGAGCTAATTGACCACACCAGTTGGGGAGAAGGGGCACTACAATAGGCCTCAGCACCCCAGAGCTCCTAATTGGTACCCAGCCGCCCTCCCTACCCCACTGGAAAGGATGAGCGTGACAGCAGGATTGGGCTCGGGCGGGAGATGGTCGAAGAGAGAAAGCAGGGGAGAGGGAGAGATAGCGAGAGAGAAGAGGTAGCGAGAGAGTGCAGAGATAGGTGGGGAGAGAGAGACATGACAGCAAAGAAAATGAAAATCGCTGAATTTCCCTCCATAGGGCAGTGTCCTCGGCCCAACTATCTTCAGCTGCTTCATCAATGACCTTCCCTCCATCATAAGTTCAAAAGTGGGGATGTTCGCTGATGACTGCACAGTGTTCAGTGCCTAACGCAACTCCTCATATAATGGAGCAGTCCATGCCCGCATGCAGCAAGACCTGGACGACATTCAGGCTTGGGCTGATAAATGGCAAATAACATTCTCACCACACAAGTGCCGGGCAATGACTATCCCCAACAAGCGAGAGTCTAACCGCCGCCTCTTGACGTTCAACAGCATTACCATCGCCGATTGCCCCACCATCAACGTCCTGAGGGTCACCATTGACCAGAAACTTAACTGGACCAGCCACATAAATACTGTGGCAACAAGAGCAGGTCAGAGGCTGGGTATTCTGTGGTGAGTGTCTCACCTCCTGACTCTCCAAAGCCTTTCTACAAGGCACAAGTCAGGAGTGTGATGGAATACTTTCCACTTGCCTGGATGAGTGTAGTTCCAACACTCGAAGCTCGATATCATCCAGGGCAAAGCAGCCTGTTTGATTGGCCCCATCACCACCTTAAACATTCACTCCCTCCACCACCGGCGCACCGTGGCTGCAGTGTGTACCATCTACAAGATGCAATGCAGTAACTCGCCAAGGCTTCTTCGGCAGCACCTCCCAAACCCGCGACCTCTCCCACCTAGAAGGACAAGGGCAGCAGGTGCATTGGAACCCCATTACCTCCAAGTTCCCCACCATCCTGACGTGGAAGTATATCGGTGTTCCTTCATCGTCGCTGAGCCAAAATCCTGGAACTGCCTCCCTAACAACACTGTTGGGAGTACCTTCACCACACGGACTGTGGCGGTTCAATAAGGCGGCTCACCACCACCTTCTCAGGGACTAGGGATGGGCAATAAATGCTGGCCTTGCCAGTGACACCCACATCCCATGAACTAATATTTTTTTTAATTAGTTGAGTTATTTTATCCCAGACTATCGTCGATGATTAAATCTTTTTTTCCTTGATCCTTAATCCTACTGAACGATGTTTTAATCCATAATTTGGGATTGTTCATGAGTTGTAGCCAGATTGAGGAGAGCCTTGTTCTCCATGTAAAAGGTGACCTTATACAGCTGCTCCACAAAATGTGCTTTTAATGTCTGCCGCTTGTTTGGGTCGCACAGCCTGGTTTGTATGTCAGCACCCCACTTTCATATCACTAAAACTGCTCCCTTATCCTGAAGACAGGTCACAAAGCCCCATGACCTGGGCCTACAATTCTCGCGCAGGGATGCGGGAGGCAGATTTAAAAGCCACAACGCAAGGGCAGGCAGGCTCTCGGAATGTTCTCTCTCAGTTTTATTTTACTTTAAATTTGCTATGCTCGCACCGAATCTTTGTCAGTCTTACAGCTGGTGAGCGGCCTGCGCGTGACCCCTCGATCGCCGCGCAGCCTTGGTGGAACGTTGGTCACCCACAATCCAAATAAAACAAGCTCAATACCCACCAGCCCTTGAACTTTGGGATAACCAGCAGTTTGGGGAGGTCAAAGGTCGGGATGCAGACCAGCGGCCATATTGTGCGTCACGCCCAAGTCTTCCCCCTGACGTGACCTCGAGCAGCAGGAGAATGTCCAGTCGGGCTGACTCACAAGACAGTGTCTCGTGTTGTGCCTCCCCACCCCCGTGTTATCTGTTTGCCCTCACTGTAACTAATGGCTTGTTGCTAAGTTTTAGCTCTCGGGAAAAGATTGCACTTACGCCCAATAGGCAGCTTGTGCAACAGTTCTAAATTGTCCCCAGCAGCAGGGTACCAATTGGGACACTGCAACAGGCCTCAGGATCTTCCCCTGCCCCTCATCAATACTACTGATCAAAGTGGTCTCTCTACATGCAGCCCTGGTTTGGAGGGACCCAGTCTACCATTGCACTGCTGAGTGTTTCACATAAGAAATAGGAGCAGGAGCCCTTCGAGTCTGCTCCGCCATTCAGTAAGACCATGGCTGATCTTCTACCTCACCTCCACTTTCGTGCACTATCCCCATATCCCTTGATTCCCTTAATATCCAAAAATCTACACAACCTCGTTTTATTTTCTCTTTGTTGTTGTGATGCCAGCGTTGCCGGCAAGCCCCTCGTTTGTTGTCCATCCTTCGATAGTGATGGTGGCTTTACAACTGTGTGACTCGCAAGGCCATTGAAAGTCAACCACGTAGTGTGGGACTGGAGTCACGTGCAAAGCCAGACAGGGTCACGTGTAGGTGAACCAGTTGGTTTTTTACGACAATCTGAGTTTTCATACTCATTTTCTGGTACTAGCCCACACATTACCAGATTGTATTCCATTTATTTTCCACAACATCCAGTACCATAAGGGAATTAAGGATTACGGGGAGCGGGCGGGTAAGTGGAGCTGAGTCCACGGCCAGATCAGCCATGATCTTGTTGAATGGCGGAGCAGGCTCGAGGGGCTAGATGGCCTACTCCTGTTCCTAATTCTTATTAACCACTCCGCTCCTGCAACTTGCACCTTTCAGCCTCCAGCCTTTGGAAATCTGGTCAGTTTTGTCTTTTGTCTTCCAAACTCATATCCTCTCCATCACTAAAAGCACCTCCTTCCATCTCTCTAGCATCTTCCGTCTCCACACCTGCCTCAGCTCATCTGCTGCTGTAACCTTGCCTTTGTTACCTCTAGACGTGACTATTCCAGTGCACTCCTGCTCGATCTTCCACCCTCAATTTGAGGCCATCCAAACTTGGGCCTGCATCCTAACTCTCATCAAGTCCCGTTCACCCATCACCGCTGTGCTTTATGATCTACATCGACTCCCTCAAAGGAACACCTCGCTTTTTAAAAATTCTCACCCTTGCTTACAAATTCCTCCATAGCCTCACCCCTCCCCACCTCTGTAACCCCCTCCCGCCCCACAACCCTCCGAGATCTCTGTGCTCTTCCAATTGTGGCCTCTTGGGCATCCCCGATTATAATCGCTCCACCATTAGTGGCCGTGCCTTCAGCTGCCTAGGCCCTAAGCTCTGGAATTCCCTCCCTAAACCGCTCCAACTCTCCACCTTTAAGACGCTCCTTATAACCTACCAATGTACTACTGATATCTCCGTGGCTTGGTGTCAAATTACGCTCCAGTAAAGCACCGTGGGACGTTTTACTCCATTGAAGGTGTTGTATAAGCTGCACAAATTATAGAAACGTTGCTTTAAATGTTTGTTCCATAAAAGGCCTCTTGGCAACTCGTGTGTTCACTGAGCTTTTCTCAGCTGTGGTTATATATATATATATATATATCTATATGCTTTTGTTTTTAATTGTTGACAGGTACCGGGCAGACCCTGGTCAGAGGTCACTCCATCGTCCTACCGGGCCAGTATTCCACCATGAGCCGCCTGGAGAGCAGCAATAACGCCAGGGGGCGGTCAGCCACCAAGGACTCCTCCTGCCAGACCGACGAAGTCAAGGTGGTGCCACCATCCGTCCGGAGGATCCGGGCGCAGAAGGGGCATGGCATCGCGGCCCAGCTCTCCAGCTCGTCGGGCAACATGTCGACTGCCAGCGATGGGGCCGGCACTCTCCGCCCCAACGGAGACCTGCGTTTCCACAGCCTGCCGCGACCGGGAGCCAGGGTCTCGCTGCACGCGCTGGACTACGCCCGCTGCGCCGTCGGCAAGTCGGAGGAGTCGTTCGGCACGCTGCCCGGGCGCGTGGGCAAGCTGCGAGTGGACGGCTCGGCGATCCAGCCCAGGACGGGCGCTCTGCCCAGGCCAAAGTCCCAGGAGATGCGAAGCCGCCAGGCCGCCACCGAGGAGATCGCCGGGCCGGCACGGGCGGTCTCGCCCCGTGCCGCGCGCTCCACCCGGCTCATCGCCCACGCCACGCTGTCCTCCACGGCCGAGGTGGTGGCCATCCGAACCGCGCGGGGCCGGGGCGGGTCCTCGCCGCCGCGCTGCCCCATCCCCGCCCCCCTGGGTGGCACCGCCGGCCAGCGGGAGGAGCACCACTCCTCCAGCGGTAACTGGAGCGGCAGCAGCGGGGGCGGGGGCGGCTCAGCCCGGCACTCCCCGACCTCCGACACCATCCCACCCCCCTCCCTCAGTGACTCAGCGGTCTCCCTCACGCCAGGCCCGGGGGCCGAGCTTCCGGATCTGTACCGCGCCCGCGAGGCTGGCGGGAAGGTCAGCTCTGCCCAGGCGTCGCGGCTGGAGAACGGCAGCGGCCGTGTGTCCGAGCACTGGGCGAGCGGGACGCCGGTGACCAACCACTACCCCCCGGGGGCACGGGTTGTGACCTCAGGCTGCCGGGCACCCGGCTGTCACGCCGACAGCGGTTCGGACCTCCCCCTCCCTCCACCCCCGACGACTGAGGCGAACTGGAGCTCCCCGTACCCGGAGGCGCACTTTGCGCCTGCGGAGGTTGCGGCCGGGACGCGCGGCGAGGGCAAAGGTCGGCGGGGCCTCGACGGCCGGCCCGACTACAGCGACCGCTCCCTCGGGCGCAGCATATCGCTGAAGAAGACCAAGAAGCCGCCCCCGCCCCCCGCCCGCACCGACTCGCTGCGCAAGAAGGCCAAGGGCGGCCGTCCCGTGCTCAGCGAGTCACTCATCGCCACCCTCCAGCGCACGCTGGAGGTCAACCTCAAGTGCCGGGACAGCCCGCCGGCCTCCCCCGTCCCCTCCCCCGCCGACCCGTGGGTCATGCGGCCCCGCAGCCAGAGCAGCGCGAGCGCGGGGGGCGGCAGCAGCCACAGCAGCAGCCGTTCCACCGCCGCCAGCAACGCTTACTCCACCGGCGCCGCGACTCCGTCCCAGAGCGAGACCAGCAGCCTGCGCTCCGAGTACGGCGACCCCTGGGCCTACTACACCGACGGGGTCGGCGGGAGGGCTGAGGACGAGGGTCCTCGGGCCGGCGCCTGGGAGTACACGCCCGACCACCTGCCGCGGGCCTGCGCTCCGCACGCGCCCAGCAGCCCGGCCAAGCCGAAGAGCTCGTCCCCCGACAAGTCCCACGGCGTGACTTCGCCGTCGAGCGGCTACTCGAGCCAGTGCAACACGCCCACCATGTTGAACCCAGCCCCCGTGTTCTTGCGGCAGGTGTCACCGGGGCCCACCAAGCCGAAGCCCAAGGTTCCCGAGCGCAAGTCCTCACTGCTGTCCTCCGTGTCGACCTCGTCGTCGTCCGCGTCCCTCTCCTCAAACGCTTCCGATTCCCGGCACCAGGGGGCAGACACGAGAGCCGCTTCCTCGAACGCTCCTCCAGTGTTGTTGATTGTTCCTAACCTTCATCCTCCCCCTCTGCCCATGTTACCCCCTCCTGCTCCCCCTCTGCCCACGTCACTCCCTGCGGCTCCCTCTCTGCCCACGTCACTCCCTGCGGCTCCCCCTCTGGCTCCCCCTCTGCCCACGCCACCTCCTCCGGCTCCCCCTCTGCCCACGTCACCCCCTCCTGCTCCCCCTCTGCATCCCGAGGCTCTCAAGTGCTCGAAGCCGCCCCCGCGCTCGTCCGCCCGCGGCTGCGTGGAGGAGCCCAAGGCCCCGGCCGACCAGGATCAGGCACGCAAGCCAGCGATGGGCCTGCCCCTCATCACACCCCAAGCTCTGCAGATGGTTCAGCTGAAGTCCATTAGGAGGAACGACCAGGCCAAGCCCCCGAGGCAGGTGGAGGAGCCGCACCCCAGGCCGAAGCTGCCGGATAAACCAGAACTGCCGCTTTCTCCGCCGCCACATAAACTGGCTGTGCTTCAGCGTCCTTTGTCCCTTCGCAGGTTTCCCAAACGCCAACGCGAGGCCACCACAGTGACCGCCAAAGTGCCGGTGGCTCCCGGCAGCGACCTGGCGCTCGGCTCCAAAAACAAGTTTGGCAGCGTGAATGGACCTGAACCATTAGCACTCTCAAACGCACATGAGGAAGTGGCCAAAAGCAAGCTCGAGCCCACAGTGGAGCCGCTGCCCTATAGCTCTACTCACACTGCCCAAAGCAATGGCACCGATGCCAGGATTGATATCGGGCAAGCTCTAGAGAGGGCACTGCCACCCGAAAAGCCTAACGCCAAATCGCCCAGCAAAATGCCGCCACCGATCGCCAGGAAACCCAAGTTGAGTCTGCTTGTCCCACCGTCACCATGGAATTTGGTAACTCAAGAGAGACAGGGTCCGCCCATTGTGGAATCAGCAGCAGAGGCCACAGCTGCCACTACAGTATCTGTTCGGATCAACGGAGACCAACCATCGCCCCAGAACGTGGATGAGGCGGACTCTGGCAGCTCCGATCCTGTCGGGAAATCTGAGGACACAGTGCGGCACGAGGCATGGGAAGCCGATCAGAGGGATGCGGAGCAGCTGTCGGAGGAAAGCTGGGAAAATCCCAGTGTGCAAGAAGAACAGGCAACAGACAGCTCAAGCACTTGTGATAGTATGGAAGAGAACAGCACAATAACTTGCCAAGATGATGAAATGAGTAAGAATTATAACAAATTTATTTTCCTGTTCTTCGCCCCTCCCCTTCTGTCCCCCCTCCTCTCCTCTCCTCTCCTCTCCTCTCCACTCCACTCCACTCCACTCCACTCCACTCCACTCCACTCCACTCCACTCCCTCCCTTGTCCTGCCCTACCAGCCCTTTCTTTCTCATGCCTGCCTATTCCATTCCCCTCATTCCTTCCCCATGCCCCTCCCTTCCCCATGCCCCTCCCTTCCCCATGCCCCTCCCTTCCCCATGCCCCTCCCTTCCCCATGCCCCTCCCTTCCCCATGCCCCTCCCTTCCCCATGCCCCTCCCTTCCCCATGCCCCTCCCTTCCCCATGCCCCTCCCTTCCCCATGCCCCTCCCTTCCCCATGCCCCTCCCTTCCCCATTCCCCTCCCTTCCCCATTCCCCTCCCTTCTCCATTCCCCTTCCACTCTTTCCTCCTCCATTCCCGACCCCTCCTTAGGGTGGACAAATATGAGGGGTTGTTACAGTTTTATAGGGTTGATGGAGGATATCGGGGGGCAGCAGACTGCTATAAAAGTGATACAGTACAAGTGGGAATGTTAGTGTTTAGAGGGTGTAAGAATTTATAGAGTTTAGGAATAGGATGGGGTGTAAGAGTGTTGTAGGGTTTACGGGGCGAGGGCGTGTAAGAGGGTTATAGATGACGGGTGGTACTTCACTGTGGTGTCTGCACCTTTCAGTGGCTGGAGTTTAAATTCTGGTCTTTGACAGGTGATGTGTTTGAAGCCAGTTCCTCCACCCTTACAAACAGCAACGGAGAGAGTGGTGAAGATCCGAGCACTCCCAGCCGGCTCAGGACAACTGAGGACTTGTTTGCAGCGATTCACAGGTACTGACTGGAGTGCGAGGTCTTTGCACTGTGATCGAATGAGTCTCAATCTGAGGTCAATGGCCAAGGTTTCTTTTTGTTTATTGCCTAAAGTTTGATTTGACGTCTTTCCTGCCCTTTGGATATGTGGGGCGCGGGGTGTTAGTTAAGTACGACTAGTGATTCACCTGGAACTTGTGTGATTGCCCTGAGGGGCACCACATGGGCTAAATGCGGCCTGTGGAAGCTCCTTCTGGGTCCTGCCTCTCTGATTAGCTTTGGAATGTTCGCGGCAGGAATTTCCTGGTGGTGAGGAAGGCACCCTCACCTCAGAGGAAACCCCGCTAAAGCCACATAAGTGGGGTTTAGTCCGAAGTTACGGCAGCTGATCGAGAAAACCCCCCACCCAAAATCTCCCAATCAGGAAGTGGCTTTTCTCTCCCTCCTGGGCTTTAAGAAGGGAAACCTTCCGAGTGTACCTTGGAACCTTCATTTTGTGAGGTCTCACCTGTGGGTCCATGAATCCTTTTTATGTTTCTGGGGGTCTGATATTGTTCTGGGCATGAGGTAACTCACTCTTGGGTTGTACGTGGTAAGGGGGGGGTGGGTGGGAGGTTGTGTTTGCATAATTATAGGTGGCCTACTCACTCAAGAGCGGGTACAGCATGGAATTTGTTACCACATGGACTGGTTGCGGCGATGCCTTTAAGTGGAAGCTAGATAAACATATTGAGGGAGAAAGGAATAGAAAGATATGCTGAAATAATTAGCTGAAATAGGGTGGGAGGAGGCTCATGTGGAGCATAGCCCAGTTGGCCTATTTCTGTGCTGTAAATTCTATGCAAGGGCAGCCCTTTTCTCAGCTAGATGACACAGCACAGAAGGAGGCCATTCAGCCCATCGAGCTTGTGCCAGGAAAGAGCTCTCCAATTAGTCCCACTCCACCTGCTCTTTCCCCATAGCGCAGCAAATTTTTCCCTTTCTAATATCTTTGAATGGTGATCATCTACATCTATCTATCTCTCGATATATATCTATCTCTTTATTTACTCTCTAGCTCCCTCTATTCTGTCTATCTATCTCTATAGCTATCTATCTAAGGAAATACCCTTGGCTTTCTCCTATGGCTTCCGGTTAAGCAACGCCTTGATTTCAAAATTCTCATCCTTATTTTTAAATCCCTCTATGGCCTTGCCCTCCCTATCTGTAATCTTCTCCAGCTTCACAACCCCAGAGATGCCTGCACTCCTCTAATTCTGCCCTCTTGAGCATCCCTGATTATAAATCGTGGCAGTGTCTTCTGTTGCCTGGGTCCCAAGCTTTGGAACTCCCTGCCTAAACCTCTCTTTCCTCCTTCAAGATGTTCCTTAAAACCTATCTCTTTGACCAAGCCTTTGGGTCACCTGCTCTAATTTTGACTTATGTGGCTTGGTGTCAATTTTTTATCTCCCGTGAAGCTACGTGGGATGTTTCAAGACGTTAAAGGCGCTATATAAATACGAGTTGTTGTTTTATATCTCTATCCCGTTCTTTATCAATGCTAATATGTTTACATGTCTAACAATAAAGGAGAAAGTTTTAAGATTGTATTTTGCACCTTTAGGTCCAAAAGGCGGGTTCTGGGCCGGAAAGATTCCGAGGACGAGCTCAACAGGACGCTGTCTCCTTCACCCCCCGTCACGCCCACGGGAAGCATCCCCAGCCCGGGCCCCCTGAGGCAGGTGGGCTTCATCCAGAGGGGCCTGCGCAAATCCAGCACCAGCAGCGACAGCTTCAAGGCCCTGCTGCTGAAGAAGGGCACCCGGCCGGAGACAGGCTGCCGCATGTCGGCGGCCGAGATGCTGAGGAGCAGCGACCCCAGGCAGCGGCCGGCCGAGCTCCCCGTGTCCGATTGCCGGTCGCCGGGGCAACGGGGCCGCAGCCCCCGCGAGGAGTGGGCCTGGCACGAGGGCCCGGTGCCCAGAGGCGCAGGGCCGGCGGGATTCCGGCACGGACGCTCGCGGACGCCCCCCTCGGCCGCCAGCAGCCGCTATGGCGGGCGGCTCCACCTCCACCGTCTCCACAGCAGCCCCATGACCGTCATCTGCGAGGGGGAGGCCGAGGCCTCGGAGGCCGTCGCTGACGACGGGCGGCGCCGCAGCGAGGGCGACATCAGCAGCAGCGGCGGCGGCCTGGAGGCGCCGGCCAAGCGGGAGCCAATGGGAACGCCGGAGCCCAATGGCCTTTGCGGTCACGTGGACTCGGGCCCCGCCGCCTGGAAGTTTCGAGACTCGTCGCGTGGGGCAACGGAGCTCTGCTCGGCCCAGCGTGGCTCCGGCACTTTAACACCAGAAGGTGCGAACCAGGACTGGGACTCATGAAAGACACGCCCTCGACAAAAGAACACACCCAAACACAGACTGGTTTTATTCCCCAACTTTTTAATTTTCGTTTTTAAGTGCGAACACGGTGCGAGGGCCGACCGAGAGCGAAAGCCAGCCGAGGAGAGAAGCCTAAAGAGACAAGGCCCCGCCCTGTTGGACGGGCTGAGCAGTGCAAATGGGGCGGGCGGGGTCAGCCATGTGTTGCAAAGAAAGAATATGCATTTCTCTCGCTCCTTTCATCACCTCAGGGCACCCCAAAGCGCTTTACAGCCAATGACAGAAAGACTTGAATAAAAACTGGACATGCTCGGCGGGTCAGGCAGCAGATGTGGAAGAGAGAAACAGAGTTAATGTTTCAGGTCGATGACTTTTCGTCGACTTGCATTTATATAGCGCCTTTCACCACCTCAGGATGTCCCAAAGTGCTTTACAGCCAATGAAGTACATTTTAGAAGTGTTGCAATACAGGGGAAAAGAACTCCTTCGCTCGGTGGGAAACAGTCGCGGAGGACGTGAGCGAAAGCGCTTGTTGCGCATTAACTGTGTAGCCTGACGCCTTTCGTTGTGTCTTTATATTTTTGTGATTAAGGTGGGCTCAAGGCTGCGAGATGGAATGGAGGTTGTAGGGAGAAGCTGTGAGATGGCAAGGGGAAGGTGGCTTTGGAATCTGGTGTTGATGGAGAGAAGAGTTGGAAGAGAGAGGAGAAGCAAAAAAAGAAACACTACAGAGAGAGGGCGAGGAGGCGGAGAGGTTTTTGATGTCTTCAGAAAGGTTTTTTTTGTGGAAAATATTTATTTCCCTTTTGGTGAATTTTCTAAGTGGAGCTGAGGTAGAGTGACTTGCACTGTTAGTGAATAGACAGGTTCTGGGAGAGGGTGCTGACTGTGCAGGTCAAGGTCAGCTCGAGGTCTATGCTCTGAAATTGGACAATGTAATGGAGGCTTGGTGTCCCGTGGCCTCCAGCTGGTCCTTGCCCCTCTACAGCCTCCATCCCTTAGTAACGGAAGGAAGGAAATAGTAAGTAGTGTAAATGGAGGGTCCGTGTAGTCTTTAGCAATAAAAGCTGAGGTAGTATATGTGGGTTAAAAGAAAGTCCAGCTCTTGCGCCCTTAGAAACATAGAAATCAACAGCGCAGAAGGAGGCCATTTCGGCCCATCGTGTCCGCGCCGGCCGACAAAGAGCCACACGGCCCTCGGTCAGCAGCCCTGAAGGTTACATATAATGTGCAAATGTGGCACCCAGGATGACACCAAGCTATTCAGACCAGGAGGGTCTCTGGTTTGATGCCCGGTCCGTGCTCAAGTTAGTGCAGCCAGCACAGAAGCTTAAGTGTCCCCGAGGTGGGTGGGGTGGGGGGGGTGGGGGGTTGATAAAACGGTCATCTGGAATTGCCGCTTCTGATTGGGACTCCGCCTGGAGAGGGCAGCAGGCTCCGGTCGGGCCACCAGGCTCCCTCACAGCCTGCCAGCCACGCCAACATTCACAATGCAGGGCCGCCCGCAGCGGCCAACTGGCTGGGGTGCCCACCACCCGTGAGACTGTACAGCAGACGTGAGTCACTCACTGCCTTCAGGAGAGGAGAGGAACTCGGAAGGGGGGGAAGAAAATGAAGGATGCACAACAGGGCCCTGTTGCGATTCAGATGTTCCACTCAATTTAATACAAATTACTTTTGACTTCCCTCTCCCAACCCTCCCACATTTGTCTTATTTTTCTCTGTTGTCACTGAATTAGTAAAACTAACCAGCTAGGTTAATGATGCAGCTTCACAGATCCTGCATTGAAGAAAGCCCAGTTGATTCAATAGCAGCCCACTTATAACTACAAGCCCACTGTCCTGGCCTTAGCCCACCTCCCTGACGACCAACCAGGGTGCCTACGGTGATCCCAGCCTGAATCAATGGTACATGGTGTCACTGGTACAGGTGCATCATTAACACTACCCCTGACCAAACCCATGGGACCCAGACTTGACCCCTGTACCAGGGTCGGTACCAGTGTTGGAGTCCAGCCATGTGTGCAGTCATGGACACACACTGCAAGAATGGGTAGAAGCTGTGGAAACGAGGCCGCCTATTTATTGGTTTGGTTCAGTACTGATGTTCGGCGACGGGATCGCAACAGCACATTCCAAGTAGCGCCTGGTCTCCATGTCTGCCTTCCTCAGGGTCCAGCTCCATATAGAAGTGCTGACTGGGGAGGTGCCTCAACACTTGTCACGTTAACTGCCTCCTCCACACAGTCTGCTGAAAACACTTTACAGTTCCAGCGTCTCCACTTCCTGTCTAGCATTCTCACCTGCCCCGTCCCATCTCCGCCTTTCTCCGGGTCTGCAGATTCCAAGGTGCCTTATCGACCGAGGCTGCCACTGAACACCAGTCCTGCACGTCACTCTCCTTCCGCTAACACAATGTCGTGTAACCCACGGGGAGGTTGAGGCCGAGCTGCCATTTTCGCGAGGCTAGTGACAGGGTGGCGCAAATTGTCCAGCAACTTGTGGCGATTCGCACTTCACGGGGTATCTCTTCCTCGCCACAAGTTGTGGACAATTTACACACTAATGACTGCGAGCGGCATTAAACCCGCCATTATTTTGGCAGTAAAATCGACCGTTGGTTCCAAAATTGACATTTCAGAGTCCGAACTCTGTCAACAGTGGATGTCAAATGGAAACTGAACTCCTTGATGGTTTAGTGGGCAAATGGTGCGGTATCCAGGTTCAATCTGAGTTAGCTGATACAAGATGGGGTCGCGCTATAGTTGATCTGAGCGGTGTCCCCAGCACCAGTGAGGGGAGCAAACGAGGCAAGATTCCTGCTCCTAATTGCTAGCCCAGTATGTGCATGTCTGGATGTTGGATGGGGTGCAGGATTGAGCTGTGATGCCTCTCACAGTCGAACGGCCCACTGATACTCAATGCTAAAACATATGACTACTTGGATACAGTAGAGAAGAGTGAGCATCAATGGGGAGGGGAAAACAGAGAGGTCGGCGGGAAAGAGAGTGAGGGGCGTAGGCAGATTGGTTAATTGTTGATCGAGACAATATCGCAGATAGAAATCTGACTTGAATATTCTAAATCCTGTGATACTTGCTGACATTCAGTTACCAAAGATAGTCTTTTCTAAAAAGAAAAATTGCCTGCAGTATTTTTCGAGAAACCTACAGAGTTTAAAAAAAAATAAAGATAACCATGTGATTTTGTGTAATGTCGCACAAGCAAAGCCTTACATAGTAAGTTAAAGCGAGGCACACACACAGGCACCAAAGTCAGAAACCAATTGGACTTGACCAACGGAAGAGATGTTTCTTCCTTGCAGTTCGCCCTTTATATACTGTTTGTACGTGTACAGAGATTGTAAAATGGCCTCTTTTTTTGGGATTCCCTTTGTAAACATACGTTTTGGAAATTTGTACATTTTAGTATTTTGTTTTTTTAAATTGAAAGTTTGTAGATTATTTATTTTAGTACAGAGACAGAGAGAGGGGCTTGCTCCTTTCCTCCCTGTCTCTACTGTGTCTTGTGTCTGCTTTTATTGGGGAAGGACGGTGGGAGGGACGGAAGGAGGGAAGGAGGGAGGGAGGGAGGGAAGCTTCCTTTTTTGTCCCGGGTGGGGACGTACTGGAAACACTGAGGCCTTTCAGAATGCCTTTTCTTTTTGTAGATGGAAGGATTATTACGGATGCCGTGTTTTCACACTTGAAATAAAACAAGATTTTCAGCTCATCTGCATAACTCTCAAAACATTCTTTCACACAAACAAATAGTGGCTTACCAATGCAATCTCTCTCGGGTTTTAATATATCCCAGAATTTGACTTCGCTTTATTTTCACTAATGAATCACATGGTAAATATTGCTCAATGTGCTAAAAGAAGGAACTTGCATTTATATAGCATCTTTCACGACCTCAGCACATCTCAAAGGGCTTCACCGCCAATGAACTACCTTTTGAAGTGTCATCACTGTTGTAAATGTAGGAAACAGGGCAGCCAATGTGCTCACTACAAGGTGCCACAAACAGCAATGTGATAATGACTAGATCATCTGGTTCCTTTAGTTGGTTGAGGGATAAATATTGGTCAGGACACTGGAGAGAACTCCCCTGCTCTTCAAAATAATGCCATATATCATTTACGTCCACCTGAGAGGGAAGGTGGGACCTCGATTTAATGTCTCAGCCACAAGAGATCAACTCTTGACAGTGCCCATAGTTGAACTACCTGCCAATGCACGATATCTGGCCTCAAGTGAACAATGACCGTGTGAGTGAGGTACTCGGTATCTGTCCCCACCATTACCAATGTCACCTACCTCCACCTCAGTAACATCACCCACTTCCACCCCTACCTCAGCTCATCTGCTGCTGAAACCCTCATGCCTTTGTCAACTCCAGACTCGATCATTCCAATGCTGTCCTGGCCGACCTCCCATCCTCCACCCACCATAAACTTCACTTTATCCAAAACTCAGTCGTCGCCCCTGAACTCACTGACCTGCACAGGCTCCTGGTCTCTCAGTGTCTTACATTTAAAGTTCTCATCCTTGCGTTTAAAGCCCTTCATTGTTTCTCCACAATGTATCTCTCGAACCACTTCCACACCAATTATCCTTCCCTCAAACTCTGTGTTCGTCTGACGCCGAACCTCCCTCCCTTTGCCCCACCATTGGCGGCCATGCCTTCAGCCATCTAGGCCTCACACTCTGGAACTCCCTCCCTAAACACCTTCCACCTCTGCACCTCCCTTTCCTCCTCTAGATCCTCCTTAAAACCCACTCCTAATAGCTCCTCCTTTGGCTAGGCGACCATTTATTTTTTGATTTTGCCTCTTTGAAGCACTTTGGGCATTTTCTAAATTAGAGGTGAGATATAATTGCTTGATATGATGAGATGTTAATTATTTAAATTTTCAACAGCAGAGATGCAAACATCCAAACTAAGGCCATGAACCCCCCCCCTACCCTATCCACCTTCCCCTTCAGTTTGGGAATGTACAAGAAGAGACGACCCCATAACAAGGTTCTTGGGTAAAGTCTGCAAACCTGTACAATAAGTGTGAGAAGATAAGGACAGAAACATAGAAATTAGGTGCAGGAGCAGGCCATTCGGCCCTTCGAGCCTGCACCACCATTCAATGAGATCATGGCTGATCATTCAACCTCAGTACTCCTTTCCTGCTTTCTCTCCATACCCCTTGATACCTTTAGCCGTAAGGGCCATATTTAACTCCCTTTTGAGTATATCTAACGAACTGGCCTCAACAACTTTCTGCGGTAGAGAATTCCACAGGTTAACCACTCTCTGAGTGAAGAAGTTTCTCCTCATCTCGGTCCTAAATGACTTACCCCTTATTCTTAGACTGTGACCCCTGGTTCTGGAACTCCCCAGCAACAGGAACATTGTTCCTGCCTCTAACCTGTTAAATCCCGTCAGAATTTTATATGTTTCTATGAGCTCTTAAATATAGATGACATTTTATATTCTATTGTTGCCACAAATGCAGACTTTTAAATGATTCATGTAATTGAGTTCACCATTCAGAATATAATCGATTGGCACAATACAAATTAATCACTCAGTTGATTTATTGCCCTGCCATATGGACCGTAGTACACAGGAACACAAGTTACGTTCTGGTGAGATCCACTGGGCTCAGAGATGGCCTAAGAAGTTTGTCTGCCGTTTAATGGCTTTCAGTGTGTGCGAGGACATGGCGCTGGCCATTATGTTGAGTTCCTGCTTGATGTCCTCCAGTGCTGACCCAACATGATCCAGGGGCTGATTATCCTCTGCGGTCCTGGACACGTCCTTGGCATGAACCCCTCTGTGCTCTTTAAGCAACCAATACACCTCAGCTCAATGGGTGTACCAGCCTCCAGACGTAAGCCAGGTCCCACTGAGAACAGGAATCGTTGCCCCTGCTCACACGTGGGGGGGGTGGGGGTTGTGATTGGCATGTTTATGGGGAGAGAGAGTGAGCTTCTGCCCCAGACACGACCCCTCCCCACTCCAAGGCTGTGACTAGCGAAATGGGGTCCTTAATTATTTTCAAGGCCTATTACTGAACTCCTGGAATTAATGGTGCGAGTTTCGCGAGGAGCCCCAATGTATTTTCAGGACCAAAAGCTTTGTGGGTCAGCGATGGAAATTTGTATTTTTAGTAACAATCCATGATGTTTCCCTGCTGTGACTTAGTGAAGTCTGTCCTTCGAATGAGATGTTAAGCCATGGTCCCGTCTGCCTGCTCTAGTGGTTGAGGTGTTAAAGATCCCTTGGCGCTAATTGAGCAGGGAGTTCCCCTGATGTCACAGCCAATCCTCTGCCCACGCAACATCCATGGAAACATTGACCAGCAGGACCAATCCTGACTTCTCCCGCTGAGATCATCTAACTGAGCACAGCCCTGGGATGATCTTAGTCTGTATAGCTCGGGTACATTGATCAATCGGGAGAGCTTCCTTGCTCTAGTTTGAGTGCCCTTTGGTCAGCTGGTGGTGACATTGTATGGCCCGGTGCTCTCTCGATAATTTGGCACAGATTCTCCAACACCAGAACCACCCGAGATACTGCCCGACTTCATCATTGCCTCGTCATAGGAGGGAGGCAGGAACGGAAAGGGCGGGGGCAAGAACAGCAGTATCGGAATAGAGCAGAGAGGAGAATATCCCACATCTCTACACTCAGCAATTCGTCAATGTCGTCGGGAAGGTCCTCTTGGAATTCCAAGGTGGTGGTTTCTATTTCTCGGTTCTCGTTCTGACACTTTTGGAAAATGAAGAAGGTGAGAATTCCCAGCAGTGGGAACAATTACATCGAGAATAACTTCAACATCTGCTTCATCCAGTTCAATGAATTCAGACCAGCGGCTGCTCTATGGAGAAAAATAGTGAAACAAACAGTCAAGCAGATGATGGGATGTTGATAGCATTGTGGAAAGACTCGCATTAGTCGTACCTTATCACATCTCGGAGTCACCGTTATCAGAAGAGGCAAGCGAGGGGGAAAAATGTTGACTCACTGAAAAATTCTTAGTGGTGGCTGGGACCATAAGTTGGTCTTTTGTGGGCTTTATTTTGGACACATTTCTCTTAAAGGGGGTTTGATGGAATTCTCAAGGCAGAATAAGGCGAGTGGAACTCAGCATTTTCCTAGTGACATTATCATGCACAATTGTCGCAAATGCATTGCATAGAAGTTTACAGCTCAGGAACAAGCCACTCGACCCAACCCAGTCTGTGCTGGTGTTTATACTCCACACCAGCCTCTTCCACCTTCCTTCATCTCACCCCATCAATATATAGAACATAAGAAATAGGAGCAGGAGTAGGCCATTTGGCCCTTTGAACATGCTGCACTATTCAATAAGATCATGGCTGATCTTCTACCTCAACTCCACCTTTTTAGTATCCAAAAATCTACTGATCTCTTGAATATACTCAACGACTGAGCATCCACAACTCTCTGGGGGTAGAGAATTCCAAAGATTCACCACCCTCTGAATGAAGAAATTCCTTCTCAGCTCAGTTTTAAATGGCCGATCCCTTATTCTGACACTGACCCCTGTTTCGAGACTCCCCAGCCAGGGGAAACATCCTCCCAGCATCTACCCTGTCAAGACCCTTAATGTTATACATTTCCATAAGATCACCTCATTCTTCTAAACTCTAGGGAATATAGGCCTCGTCTACTCAATCTCTCCTCAAACAGCAATCCCCCCATCCCAGGAATCAGTCTGGTGAACCTTTGTTGTACTTCCACTAAGGCAAGTATATCCTTCCTTAGGTAATGAGACCAAAACTGTACACAATACTCCAGGTGGGCCTCACCAAACCCTATATAATTGCAGCAGGACGACTTTATTCTCATACTCAAATCCTTTTGTAATAAAGGCTTACATATCATTGCTTTCCTAATTGCTTGCTGTACCTGTATGTTTGCAAATCACAGAAAGTTAACAAGGACACCCAGGTCCCTCTGAACACCAACATTTCCCAATCTCATTATTTAAAGAATATTCTACCTTTACTATATTACATTCCATCTGTCACATTCTTGCCCACTCACTTAACCTGTCTATATCCCTTTGCAGCCTCTTTGCATTCTCCTCACAACTTACTTTCCCACCTAGCTTTATATCGTCAGCAAACTTGGATACATTGCACTTGGTCCCCTCATCTAAGTGATGGATATTGATTGTGAATAGCTGGGGCCCAAGCACCAATCCTTGTGGTACCCCACTAGTTACAGCCTGCCACTCGAAAATGACCTGTTTATTCCTACCCTGGTTTCTGTCCGTTAACCAATTCTCAGTCCATGTTAATATATTACCCCAATCCCATGAGCTCTAATTTTGTGTAGTAAGCTCTTGTGTGGCAACTTATTGAATGTTTTTTGAAAATCCAAATACACTAAATCCTCTGGTTTCCCCTTATCTACCCTGCTAGTTATAACCTCAAAAATCTCTTGTTTCCTCTTTTATAAATCCGTGTTGACTCTGCCCATCATTTAATGAATTTCTAAGTGCCCTGTTACCACTTAGAATAGATTCTAGCATTTTCCCAACGACTGATATCAGGGTAACTGGGCTATAATTCCCTGCTTTCTCTCCCTCCTTTCTTGAATAGCAGTGTTAGATTTTCTACCTTCCAATCCTTTAGGATCATTCTAAAATATCAGGAATTTTGGAATATCCCTCTATTTATTTATTTCTCCCTCATCTAGCTTCCCCTTAAATTCATCTATGCTATTCACTTCAACCAGTCCATGTGATAGCGAGTAATATATTCTCACCACTCTGGATAAAGAAGTTGCTCCTGAATTCCCAAATTTATTAGTGACCATCTTATATTTATGGCCTCTAGTTTTGGATTCCCCCACAAGTGGAAACATCTTGTCTGCGTCTACCCTATCAAACCTTATCATAATCTTGGAGACCTCTAACAGGTCACCCCTCAACCTTCTCTTTTCTAGAGAAAGCGCCCCAGCATTACTGCGCTGCAGGTCAATAAAAGGCTTTCCTGCTGATCTTCAGGGCAAAGATGTCCTTTTGACTCTAACTCTGCAAATTAAATCTTGGAACAGGCAGGTGGAGCCTGTTGTGAAAATTCATTTGGTGTCATCAACAATCAGTGAAAACACACCGATTTAAAAATCTGGATGATTTTATTGAAATTTTCTCCACTCTTCTACGATGTATCGATATAAAATACTAAACAATTATTATTTCTGGATTTTTGCCACTGATATGGGCTCTATTACCTGTGATAAAGAATAGTTTACAGATCCCTGCTTCCTCAGTGACTTTACCTGGTGAGTAGCAGTGCTTTCGAGACCAGTGATGTCCCAGGCAGAATCTCAGGTTTGTGCTAATCTCAGAGTGGTGCCCTGGGCGAGAGAGAGAGAGGATGATCAGCCAAGGTTCCTGCTACTAAACACTATCCAGTGATTCCTGTCCACACACATGGACATCAGGGATGGGGAAGATTAGGCTTGTTTAATGTCACATTCCACAGTCAAATAGCTTGCCACACATAGAATCATAGAATGGTCACAGCGCAGAAGGAGGCCATTCGGCCCGTGCCAGCTCTCTGCTAGAGCACTTCAACTAGTCTGACTCCCCCGCCCTGTCCCCGTAGCCCTGCAATTTTTTTTTTCCTTCAGGTATTTATCCAATTCCCTTTTGAAAGCAGTGATTGAATCTGCCTCCACCACCCTTTCAGGCCGTGCATTCCCGATCCTAACCACTCGCTGCGTAAAAAGGTTTTCCCTCATGTCGCCTTTGGTTCTTCTGCCAATCACCTTAAATCTGTGTCCTCGACCTGTCAATGGGAACAGTTTCTCTCTACTCTGTCCACACCCTCATGATTTTGAACACCTCTATTTAATCTTCTCTCAATCTTCTCTGCTCTAAGGAGAACAGCCTCAGCGTTTCCAGTCTATCCACATAACTGAAGTCCCTCATCCCTGGAATCATTCTTGTAAATCTTTTCTGCACCCTCTCTAAGGCCTTCACATCCTTCCTCAAGTGTGGTGCCCAGAATTGGACACAATACTCCAGTTGAGGTGGAACCAGTGTTTTATACAAGTTCATCATAATTTCCTTGCTTTTGTACTTTATACCTCTATTTATGAAGCCCAGGATCCAGTATGCATTTTTAACCGCTTTCTCAACCTGCCCTGCCACCTACAACTCCCAGGTTTCTCTGTTTCCCCCTTTAGGATTGTACCCGTTAGTTTTCATAGCCTCTCCTCGTTCTTCCTACCAAAATATATCACTTCGCAATTTTCTGCTCGCATGGAGAGCGAGCACAGGTGTGGCACTGGAAGGTGCCTGTGGAACTATACAAGGAGCTGAAGAGGGGAGAAAAACTGATGGAGAAATAGAGCAAAAATAAAATTGACCAACGTAATATTCCACACTCGTTACTTTATTCCACATAAATGTTTAGTGCCTGCTCTGTGTAATTGAATGCATTTGAATATTTAATTCTCTGCCTCACTCTACCCCCTCTCTCTCTCTCACTCTACCCCCTCTCTCTCTCTCTCACTCTACCCCCTCTCTCTCTCTCTCGCTCATTCTTCCCTCTCTCTCTCTCTCTCTCCCCCTCTCTCTCTCTCTCTCTCATTCTCCCCCTCTCTCTCTCCTCTCTCTCTCATTCTACCCCCTCTCTCTCTCTCTCTCT